>NC_051847.1:4694989-4703051 GCF_002237135.1 Teleopsis dalmanni | reverse complement strand
TATCACCCAAATTAGAAATGTATACAATTGTTTCTGAACCTGATAAATATCTGCAAAAATAATGTCAATTAAAAAAAATAATACTCTATTTTGTAAAACAAATAAAAAATTTTCATGATTAAGTTGGTTGAGCATATTTGTATTTATATAGATAAGAAGACTTGCCCGCATAAGGAAACAATCTTCCTCATTCAGCTAAGAAAGCTATTGTTGTAATAACGAGTAAAAGGTAGAGTATATTAGAATTGCTGAACTCATTGACAAATACATGTATCTGGTCAATTTTAATATCGAATATATCGCTGACTAAATTGAAGAACAGAGTACTCATTTGTTTAAGCCTGCATCAATATAAGCCTGGATAATAAAACAACAGCTGTTCTGTTAGATAGGTAAATACTACCTGGTAGATAAATTGGGCTGGTAAACACGAACTAAACAAAAGTTTACATTGTTAAAGATATGGAGTTAGCTAAGTGTAAGCGAGAAGAAAACATATGGTTTGGGACAAGGAATAGATGAGAGGGTGGTGGGTTTAATAAAAACTGGGCTAAATCAAGGTAGAAATCCTTCAGTGCAAAAAATTAATAGGACTCAAAGTGGTGTTTGCATTAGGCAATAAAAATAAATAAATGACTCACTATCGTCCCATAGTCTAGTATATTGTAAGAACTTAGAACTTATTCTATCTTTAATACCTCCAACCTGCTCCCCTTTTTCTCTATGTACAGTAAGTCGACCATGACCAGGCTGCTAAGAAATATTGAACAAATTTCTGTTAGCTAAAAATTGGAAAAACTTTGCTTAATTTTACTTTTATCACATTCACAAATGCCTTAAACTGTTAATAATAATAATATATTTGATTCCCTATACTGTACAATGAAACGATCACTTAAAAGCTATCTTAGTGATTCTAACAATGGTTTAACAGCAATAAAATGAATCGAAAAGGACTGATAATTGTAATAGCGATACTGCTAGGATCATTCAGTATCACAAAAAGAAAGTCTGTTCGTTTTAAGACAACTTCAAGCAGTTCACTTTTTTATAGAAATGTTTGCAACATTAAAGTTAACCTTTCATTCAAATTTATACTCGTACTAATTTTACAATTAAGCCCTCCTTATCATTCGCGAATATTTTAATTCTTCTTTTATGCATTCTTATCAAACTTACCTCTTTACAACAAAAATGTTTTCATTCAGTGCTTTATATTTCCAGTCTCCGTACTGTAGAGTTTTTGAGCTGTCCCGAAGTTCCACCAAAGATTTGTAGACTTTTATATGGGAACGATCTGCAGCTAACTCAACTTCTACATTAACAGTTTCATAGTTATCGCTACTGGTAGCCATGTTTGAGATGCTGTAGAAAAGCCTGAAAGTTTTCGAAAAGAAAGTGTTTGTTGAAAATATAAATCAAAATAAAATGAAATACTGAAATAATTATTATTGAAATGCATACCTGCGTTTTTTTCGGTATTCCATTGGAAAGGTGTACGTTCTGGATCACGGCTATATTTTTGATAAATACTGGAATTAGTATTGCATGCAGCTGGATCTTTTGACTCTTCCCAGGATACATCTCCATCGGTCATGCCAATTTCGTCACCCTTAAAACAGTTGACAAGAAAAGTACCATATTTATGTTTTAATTAATATTAGAAATACATTTTTAGCTATTTCTTATATATTGAATATAATATATTAACCTTACCTGGTAAGTGACACTCGCACCAGGTAAAATCATAACCAACATATTCATCGCATCAACCCGTTCCGGGCCAAATCTGGTTGCAGCACGTCCTCTATCATGATTTCCCATCTATTAAGCCAAGTCTATATTTTAAATACTTTTATACTTTGTTTATCCTAAAAATAGTACTTACCACCCAGTTGGCTGTTCTTCCAGCAGGCATATTCAATAACCAATCATCCACCGCCTTCAGTACTTTAGTTGCGCTGACTCCATTCTCCAACTCAGTGATTAAATTAAAATTAAATGGTAGGTGAGCACCTTCAGTTGTACTATTTCCATACATTTGCATAGTATACCAAGCCGGCGCATAAGTTTCAATAAGCAAAACGCGAGTATCACCGCCGTATATACGTTGATGATCATCCATCACTTGACGCCATTGGTATATCATATCAATTGTTTCAGGTTGATTTTCAATTAAATCCAATTTTAGATATGAACGATCATCAGGGTCGTCTGTTAAACCACTTTTCTCCTCATCCGGATAAATACCATTTTCATCTGGCAGCACCTCAAAAAGCACAGGTACGGCATCACAACGAAAACCAGCAACTCCTTGCTCCAACCAATAACGCAAAATTCTTTTCATTTGGTTAACGACAGCAGGATTACGATAGTTTAGGTCTGGCTGTTGCACTGTAAATTGATGTAAATAATATTGCTGGCGCTGCTCATTCCATTCCCAAGCACTGCCCCTAAAAGCTTGTAACTACATATGAAAAAAGCATATACTTAAACTAATGTTCTTTTCTCTTTTTTGTGTTACTTACCCAGTTACTTGGAGGGATGCGGTTACCATTCTCATCATACCTTGCGTCTACCCACACATAATAATCTTCGTAGCCACGTTCACGTGCAACTGACTTTTTGAACCATTCACTCTCATTACTTGAGTGATTTGGAACGAAGTCCAAAATTATTTTTAAGTCTAACTCCTTAGCGCGTGCTATCAGCTCACGAAAATCATCCATAGTACCGTATTCAGGTTGTATATCGTAAAAGTCAGAAATATCGTAACCAAAATCTACCATTGGTGAAGTAAATATAGGTGAAAGCCAAGCTGCCGTAACACCTATGTCCTTCAAGTATTCCAACTTTGAGGTCACACCTTTCAAGTCACCTATACCATCGCCATCGGAATCCATAAATGAACGAGGATAAATTTGATAGAATTGTCCGGTTTGCCACCAATCCTTCTGTTTCTCCTGTGCACCATTGTTCAGTGTACATGCCCAATGGCTTCGAGGCAAACAGAAGATTAACAACAGAGCTGTAAGAATATATCTTCTCAATTGTGAAAACATGATTGCTTCAATTTTCACACATTACTAACACAAAATTAATGTTATTCGCCCTATTTATGATGTTTGAATCCACATCTGACTGAAATATTTAAACAATTCAAGTCACTATCTCGAAAGCTAACACTTCATGTTTCAATAACAAAATTTTAAATAAATTGCCTAACATTGTTCCTCAGTTGTTTATCGAAAGGCAGTTAATTTGACAAAAATATTTACTCATTACGATACAATCTCTGAGTAGTTTGATAAGTTTGTTAATAACAGTTTAAATAAATACTAATAATAATAATTAATTAGTCTTCATTTATAATTAATTTCAATAACAAACAACTATTAAAACAATTTATAGCAACTTTTACTGTCACAAATATATCAAATACTTTTACATTATTTTAAAAGTAGATAAAACTATAATCTCAGCTATATTATTAATATTACTATGAATATTTTATATAATGCAAAAACTCACTGATATTACGACTAATATTGCCAAATCAACCCAAGCACAATTTTAAATAGCAGATACAGAATTCGAAAACATATCCATAAATAATATATCTGCATATATATCTTCTTCAGTAATCTAGATAACTGGGTTATTACACTATTATACCAGTCACAAGTATAGAATCGTATGCAAATATTCATCTTTTATTGAGATTAGTAGAGAAGGCCATATTGAAATAATAATAATATCACATATGTGAGTCCCTATATCCTTCTTTAAATATTTTATCAAATATAAAACCACTGCAAAATGAAATAGTTGTGATGGTTGAAACAAATCTGATCCACATAAAGCCAGCATTCCTTAGGTGGCCTGCTTATTGGCTGACGTCCAACATTACAGATACTTATTTGATAGGTACACGAGCGGATACATCGGTTGCTAGTGGTAGGAGCTTCTACAGGATACTGAAAGCTTAACACAGCAAGGCTCGACTATGCCTAATCAAATTTATACGAAATGTTCTTGAAACCAGATGATTTGCTAAAAGTAATTGAGAAGGTATCAGTGATCTCACTACACCCTAGAAACCTATGTGAATATATATATTTTTAATATTATATATTAAAAAAAATAAAAGTATTAGTTCATTAAAGTTTAGTTGTTTCGAGGAACATTCATAAGCCAACTATTGTACACAAAGTACACTACACACGAATCCGCATTTAATACATATTTTGTTCAGAATGCCTCAGAATGTGCGTGATTGCAATCAATTAATGATATTAATTATAATTATATTTTAAACCACTTCATTAAGTTGATTTATTTAGGTAATACAAGACATTTTGAATTAGTGAAAACAAGCTCATTAAGCATAAGTGTATGTGTTCCGATTCAAGTTTAATGCAAATGTTATATATAAATTATCTGAAGTGCATATAAATTACGTTTGAGTTCTTACTTTGACGTGTAAAACGTTTGCACTTACCATAACAAAGAAAAAAATTATAAACAAATAAAAAGTTTAACGATCGATTCCTATGAAAACGCCTAAAATGGAGTAAATTGAGAAACGGAAACTCCAATTATGGCATACATATTTAATTATGTTTATGTATGTTAATTTTGATGTGTACTCGTATGTGTGAATAAACATTAACTCGGAAAACAACGTATATACGCATATACCAGACATGTACACTTCCGCTTTGAGCACACAATTCGACAGAAGATACATTCACTTAAAGATACTTAACAGGCACTGACTACGCCAAGTAGAGATGAATTGCCAGCACAGAATCCATAAGGCTTGGATGTTTGCGTACTGTACCTGTGAAATATTTTACTTAAATTTAAAAAAAATGAACAATTTGTTTATTTCTGCAAAAACAAAACAGTGAATTCCCTTGTTTTCTTTAACTTATGAAAATGTGAAGCTGTTTGCGAAGGATATTTTCCTTTCATTTAAAGGAAATAAAATTTAATATTTTAATATTTTTCTTAAAAAATACATCTAAAAATAGAAGCGGAAAACACAAAATAACAAAAATTTTGATTATATTTTAGTTGTAAATATTTCACATTTTCCTTGAAGCTGCTAACTTTAGTTATCAGAGCATGCCATTTTCTTCTTCTAAGTACCTTGTGAACAAGATGACATTATTCTTGCTTTTTATTTCTCCACAGCTTCAAGAAACAGCGGACTAGTGATTTTACTGAACCTGTATCGTAGACGGCTAACTCTGTCATCCTTGATCAACTTAGATTACAATCTGGCCTACGGTCCAAAAATCGTAGTCTTCTGAATAATTTGAGATACCCAAAGTATTCTGCTTTTATCTTATTCTGACACTAATATCCTAAAACTACAATTAATTATAAATGTAACATGTAGTACTATATACTATATATATTAGAGGTCAGTTGTTCTTTATAATTGAACTCAATCTACTAACGCAATTCGCATACCCTTTGATATGATTTTATTCTCTTAAATAAATGAATTTAAAAATATTGTATATTGTTGGAAACATCTTTTCACTAACACAAAATTTATTGAAAACCATAGGAATCTCCTAAACGAGTGGAACCAGCACAGCACAAAAAACTTTAATTGATTATGAATAAAAGATATTCTGTAAAAACAAAAGCAAAAACTACATGGCTTTAGTTCAGGTAGGTAAAGTTATTATCTGCATTCGAAAAAGTGAACTAACAAATTTCATAGTTTAAATTGAATCAATTATATCCAGGAAGGAACTTTACTCAAACTTAACCAGAAAACATACCGAAATCCTTGCACAGAAAAGTTTTCGGCTTCAAAAATTTAAGTTCCCACGAAATTTGAGTGGATCTCAAGGATATCTAAAGTATTTGTGGCACAATTTTATTGGAGCAAGTGAAGAAAAAACTCGTTAAGTATTATCCTATTACACGAAATGGAGAACAAATTTAGTTTGTGGAAGATTCTTTTTCCTTTTATTGCTTTTATTGCTGCAGTGGTAAAAAGTTTAAAAATTACTTAAAAACTGTCCTTAATGAAATAATGTGCAATTGAGAATATCAAAGGGAATTAGCGTTAAGAACAGTAAGTCTAACAGTAAGTAAATTTAACATTTGTAATGTAAAAACTTGTAAAAAATTATAAAAATTTTGCTTTCACTTAAAACTTTCACGAATAATTGTTTAACCGCACCAAGAATGTGAGTTTCGTGTCCTTTCGAGTCCCATAAAATTATCTAAATGGATGACTAAAATAATATTGGGTGTGCTTAAGAAAGAGATTGCAGTCTTATGATATAAAACATTGTCAAGATTATTTTTTAGTTCGTAATAATTTAATTCCACAACTTATGCCGCACCCCCTTGTACCCCTCGGAACGCAATGAGCATTTTAATCACAAATCTCAGAAACTGAAACCCGTACATTTACGTTTTAAGGAGTAATAGTAGAAAACTAATTTCTGACTTTTTACCTCTTGTCAGTAACTCTAAGGACGTGACTTACATTCCAAACATTTTTAATTCTTTTCGCAAGCTTTCAACATTTACTTTCTTAGTTACTTTTCACTTTTTACACTTACATTTTGTCCTAGTTGCCTAAAATTTTGACATAATGAAGTTAATTTTGTGAACTACTTTTAGGGCCAATGAACAAACTACCATTGAGTAAATGCTACTTTTGTACAGATAAGAAAACAAAGGTTTTAAATTTTGTTGCTTTACTAATTTTGAAATTTCCTGTAAATGGAATTGAGTTTTTAGAAGAATTCATCACCTCCAAATTGTTATAAAAATATGTTAAGCTTTGATTGCAGTACCAAGCCATGAAAAATATTTTGAAGTCTGTTTGATACTCATACTCATACTATTTAGTCTCCACACGTCCAAATAGAACTATGCAAAGTATAAACAACCTAACAAATACCAAAGACTCATTGCATTGAGATTATTGCAAAAGTGTTCAATGCAATTATTGGAAGACACTGCGAAGCTGCTACACAGGGAAGATGTAGCAAAGTGCAGCAATCTGGAATCCTTTTTTGCACTTGTGGTTATTGCGTGCAGGCACTGGCAGAAGTGCCACATTTGTATAACTCGATTAAGTGATGATTATTCTTAATACTCCATTTACAGATGTTTCCGACCACAGCAATTTTAACAAGTGCAACCATTCCACTTTCATTGCTTATGGTTTTTGGAAAATATATTTCGATGATAGAATGAGTATTAGGGTTTTCTTGACTATTGCACATCATTCGTATAAGTCGTTTGTACATAGAATAAGTGATATCGAGGTGCCAAAAATACTAACTTTTTTAACAACACACCATCTTGTTAAAGTCTGTCAAACAATCTTTCTTGACTTTTAAAATAATATAAAATTTGTGCTGGAACTGGAACTATTCGGGAACAGTGATTCGTGAAATAGACAAGTCAAGACCAAAAATATCCAACCAAATTCATTGAAAAACCGAAGTCATGTTAACAGTTTTATTCGTTTATAGTAATTGTGGTAGGTACATTATAAATTCCTTCTGCTAGTTTAAAATATTACCAAAGCATATTACCTGAGTGTAAATCAACGTTAACGTGAAGTGGTTCGCAATAAAAGACCAAACAATTCTTCGGACAATTCTTGATTTTTGCATACTACTCATATCGTTCCCCAATATTCTCAAAACTTAATCCGAGGACACCGACTTATATCGGGAACTGAGTAATTTGAAGGCGATAACAATTTCTATAAACAATTTCTAAGTATTTTTCGATCACAGTGAAAGACCGGAGAAAAGCAAATTTGTATGCCACTTTTAAAAGAGATAAGTGCTTTATCGAATTTCTACCAATTTTTAATATAATGAGAGTTAAAACATTTCTTAATTTAGTACTGCCTATTCGAAAAATATTGGACACATCGGTTACATCGGCTGCTCACAGAACCAATATTTGCATGCTTGAGAAACTAAATATCGTAAGAAATCTTATAAAACTGATCTCTAATATAGGTATACTTACCTACCTCACTTCGGACCTACCTCACTAAAAA
>NC_051847.1:4611977-4694889 GCF_002237135.1 Teleopsis dalmanni | reverse complement strand
ATTGAGTTTATATTAAAATTATGCTCGGCTACTTTAATATAAATTCATAACATTTTTATTTGTTTCACGTAGTTCGTTTCCTACACTCTGAGTTTTGGTGAACAAAAAATTTTGACAGAAAAGTTTCTTATTCATCAATATTAAGTACGCCCTGCCTGGCTACTGCCTGCGATAAAATCGCTTGTCATCATTATTACAAGTTACGAAAGTTTTGCAATAATGAAATTCCAAATTTTTATCATTTTAATTACAAAACACACAAAACACAGGTAAAACAACAACAAAGCCACAAGTAAAATCTAAAAGAAACGAAAATATGAACAGAATTTAATAACAAGAGCAAACAAAAGTAAAGAAAGTAGAAAGCAAAAAGTAGTTATAATGAATAATTGCTCTCCCCTCCTTATAATTTGATTAGTTGGAAATTTGAAAATAAAACTTAACGAAGCAACAATGTTTCAATATTTTCCTTTGTTCCAAGAAACAAAAGTAACTTTGTTGCTATACCAGCAAATTTCTAATTCTCCTTTCTGACGAAGTATTAAAGTATTCTCAGCTTTGCTGGGTACAAAGTGTCATTAAATGTGAAAAATTATTGAAACCTATTTACCAGGCACGCGAATCCTATCAGTTATGCCCCGCCCACAGGCCCATGCAAAACATAGCAGCTCTGTCGACAACACCAACAATATAATCAGCGAAAGTTATATGCTATATGCCGCGTCGAAGCTGTGGGTAACCCTATCTCCAATATACTATTCGCTGAGTCTTACTTGTGGTATGGTTATTCCTTGCGGCAAATTGCCTGTCTAAGGCAGCGGCGGCAACAGTACCGCGCATATCGATTTAATGAAATTTTCGTACCATGTCAAAAAAATTTGGTAAGATTCTTTGGATACGAGTTTTTGTTTGCAAAGAGGACTGAAACTGGGAAAAGGGTTACCTTTTTGATTGGCATTATAATACTTTTCCGCTGATTGTTTGGGTTTTGTTACTTCGTAAGATTTTGGGTGATTGTGAACAAAATTTGATTTGGTTTCGATTGCCTTGCTTTGCTTATATTCGGCGTTTGTATCCAGCTATGTAATATTAGTAGAAGAAGTAAGTAAAAGTGAACGTTTTTTCCAATAAAGATACATCAAGCTAGCTTATCTCTTAGCAACAATTTTCTATACATTGCTTACTACAAGATAGCATATTTTTCATGTGTAAAATATTTTTTGGGACAAACAGTTTATTTGGATAAATAGATGAGCAATTATGAAACTTGCAATTTTTTAACATATCTTAGAGATTTTAAAATTACTTCTGTAACAGATTTTCAAAACAAAAATATTAAAAAAATGATTTTTACTTAACTTTGATAAGAAACTGTTTCTGAGTTTTCCGATTTACAAGTACAGTTAGCTGGCACTTTCCACAGTTTTTTAATTGTTGATGCTGTTAATTGGTGCTACGGTTGATGCTTATTTTGTTTTGTTTTTTTTCTTAATTTTCCTGTTCTAATAGCTGAAGCTTTGTTTTCTGTTTTCTTTACTTAATCACAATCTTATCAAAATAAAACTTAGACTTGAACTTAAACATGCAAGATCGAATACTAAGAAGTTGATATATTAACTTGATATATATATTATGATATATACATTAACTGTTGATTTTTATGGTAAACTTAAGTTTACCATAAAATCCATTACAGGGTTTACACTTGATGCACACTCTTCTCCAGACCCTTCTGCGGCGTACACGCATTCTCCAGTCAACTACTGGAGATCTTTTTCACTGAAACCAGTAAAGCCGCTAAATGTTTATTCGATAAATTATATCAATGCCGTGAAAAAACTTCTACAGCTCGTGGTTCATTCAGAAGCGATGATTGTTTCCAAGTCTAAGATTACCAAAGATCTTTTGAGGAACTTTTTTCTCAAAAACTTCTAGTGTCATTTCATTATTCTCTGAAAACATGCATGCTTCTGTGTCATACAGAAGCACAGGTAGAATGAGGGACTTATAGGGTGTAAGTTTTGTTGATCGATAGAGAATACATCCCAATTGCATACTCCAACCTGACATCGTTGTTGTTTATTATCCTGGTACCAAGATAAATGAGATCCTTGGCAGATTTTCGAAAATATATAAAGTACAATGTTTAGGCACCAGCTCGACGTCCGAATGAACAAAATTTTTATCAATAGCCCATATATATTTTGTTCTGTCCTGGTGTACGGTTGAGCTAATTTTCGCAGATTCCTTTTCGATAGCAGCAATAATTTCGATGTTGTTCGCATTGTAAAATATTATGTTCCTTTTATCATTTGCTGTTATCATGAAAGCACCACTCGAAAATTTAATGACAATGAATGAAGATTTGTTCATATAGTTCGTGTGCAGGAAATAGTCGCTAAATGACGTTAAAAATTTCAAACAAAACTTTTTCATTGATGTTGAACTAAACGTTTGAATGTTTAATCAATTTCATAAAAAAAGACATATGGTAACTCTGAAATTCTTTCTTCTATATAGTGTTCTCTATAATATAGCTTAAGACGAAGTTCAGAATCCTACACAAACCATTAAAAATGAAATGTAGTTTCTAGAATCAAGTTTCAGGAATTTAAATAAACTTATTTCAAGTACATTCTGCTACTTAAAACTATTAATTAATAAAGTCAATAATTTTAAAAACATTCGCTACTGTCGAGGTTGAATAGTTTTGCTCAAAATATTTTGTGTTATTTCTGTAGTCATGTCTTGTTTCTATAACACAAAATATGTACTCAAAGTGCTTTACAGATATCATCTAACTTTATGTTACATTAGACAGCACGGCCAAATAAGTAATTGGATCCATTTTTTTTTGGTTTTTAGGTTGTTGAATATTTCTCTAACGACTGCTAAATTTAATTAAACCCTTCTCAAGCATGTCACACACGTTCACAAAGTTCTTGTTTTGGATATTGTTCTTGGATATTGTTTTAGGCTACAATTAGCATTTATCGATCGATATCTTAAAATAAATTGGATAGGATTTTGATGCTAATGCGCCTAATGGTTTTGACATTAAGAATATAAATTTAATTATTTCATCTTAAATATTTTAAAAAAAATTTCATTAATTAATTAAAAACAAATACTGACCATAATATGATTAGATTATCGGTTACCTGGGAATTTAATATTACATATTAAAACTAATTATATTGAGCTTTATCTTAAATGACAGCAGCCAATTTTCATTAATGAAATGAATTATATTTTTCAAACAGTGGAGAAGTTAAAGTTTTGTCATTTTGTATTAAAAATAAATTTTAAAAGAATTTTTATGTACCTGCCTTAATAATCCATTCCATTTTAGAAATGGAATGAAATGTGTTTTTCACAAGTCATCGCAAATAATGAACTTGGCTTTTAAATTTTCAGTTCTGCTTCACAGTTCAGTTTTCTTTAATTTCAGGCATAAAACGCCTACCGTATCCTTCCACACAATGCCCGCTAAATTTGCATGCACATTAAACCGCCACTGGCACAAGCAACTAACGCGACTTACACCGAATGACAAACGCAAGTCAATCAAATTGTCACAAATGATATAAAATATCGCGAGGGCAACTGTAGGCTGTAGGTGTAAAAGCACTAATACGCAGGCAAAGGAAGGCCCAAATGGCATATAATAGAGATTTTGATGCTACTTTCCTTATTTTACTGCTAAGCAAAGGTTCAAACCAATTTGGCGAATGCGTTTATTTATTTTATTGTTTTTCGTGCCTAACAGAAACAACAACAAATGAGCAGAAAAAATATTTGAATACGAAAATTTTTAAGAAAGTCACACGAATGAGCACAAGTATTCCAACAAACCGCGCCCACTTTTGTCATACCATTTATTGGCACTCAAACTTACACAAAGCAAGTGTCGATTGCTGATAAGCAAAAGCAACAAATTCAAATAATTTCAACGAAACACTAAGAATTCGATATAAAGCATAAAATAAAAAAAAACAAGCAGGAACCAAATAAGTGAAAATTGAAGTAAAAAATAATTCCAAAAAAAAAAGGAATGAGTAGAAAAATAAAAATATACACACTCGTACTCATTCATTTCCTTGCTTTCAACAGCAACGAATGCGTGAAGTACTCAGGGCGTAGTTGTTTGTGTATAAGTGTTTTCCTTGAGTTATTGTTTTTGTTGCTCCTGTTGTTGTTGTTGTTGGCGTTGGTGTTAGTGTTTCTGTTCGTGTCTCGGATTTGTTATTTCAATTGTTACTATGTAGTTGTGTTGTTGTGTTGTTTTGTTGTTTTGTAGTAATTGCGGTACATGTGTGTACTAGTCAATGATACTCACAGGATACGAATTGTTGCTGCTTTTGTTATTTTCTGGTTTCTTTGATTTATGTTGCGTGTGAACACAGGAAGACAATCGATAATTCAAATTTGTTGTTGATGTCTTTTTGACAGTTTATTTGATTTTCTGCTTTTATTATTTTTATGATATTTTCTTATATTATTTTTGTTTACCTTTGCATATAAAAGATAGCCTGAAGCAAAACCAGAAAGTAATAATATTATGTAAAGTACATATATGAACTATATAATGTTTAAACAGCGAATATTTTGTTAGCATTGCTCACATTATGAAGGCGTTTTTTTTTAATTTTTTTTTTGTGATTTGCAAAGACATGACCCTGTCTTTAAGATAGTATAAACCTTTTTGAAGAGGTTTATAAGGATTTATAAGGAGGTTTATAAGGAGCTGTTTATAAGGATTTAAATATGAATAAACCCTAATAAATGTCCAGATTTAGCGTCACAGTCCAGGGTGAACAAAATTTCCTTTGAAAGTGACATGCTCCATTTGTAGTTTCCCACAATTATCTTTCGAAAATGATTCCACTACATTAATCCATCTTATGTGGACTCATCACGCGGCTTAATAAAATGCTTAATTTAATAACATTTTCTTGATAACAACATATTAAGGTCTTACTCATAATAAATCCCAAGATTGCTTAAACGATAATGATATCCATCATTATCTATCGAGTTAATTTCTTGGCTATTCTGAGCATACATACGACTTGAAAAATCTAGGTGAAGGCGGGACCTTTATCATCTACTCCTAAATTCTAAAAAGGATTCTGTCTGCAACTTAAATAATTTGTTAATAAAGAATGTTTGGATAAACTCTAATAATAGTAAATAATAATAATAATATAGTATATATTATTGTATAAAATAATAATATATATTATTTTGTTCAATTTCTGGCACATTTTTAATTTTATTTTTGTTTTTTAATGCTGGAAGCTATCATTTTAGGAATAAGTAGAAATATTTGTTTACACATATACATTTGAAGTAGGATGAGTACCGGCTGTATGCCAAGTTAAAGATATTGTAAGAAAGTCACTTACAATATCTACCTTAATTAAATTGATTAATACTCGTAATGTAGAAAAGCTTTTTTTTTTGTTGATTAGTTACACGAATATCAAACATTTTTTTTTAGAATTTATATTTTTTTGTTTTTACTTACCAATGAACTAGTAGTAATACTTTTACAAAACATTTTACTAGTATATGTACAGTTTATGCACTACTTTCTGAAAATATCCAGGAAAAGATGACGTATTAACGAGATTTTGAGTCTGGTAAAAAATCTCTAGTATTTGTGTAACTTAAAAAATAATTTTAAAAAATTTGCAAATTTCAATTCTAAACAATTTTTCCAGACTTTTAGAGTTGAACTGAAACTATGCCGAACTTAATGCAAAATGAATAGAAAGTGCAAATTAGCTAAACCGAAATAGTCCAAAACCAATTTTCCCTTTGATTTTGGACTACTTTGTTCAAAATTCATGCCTTATTTACACGACACTGAAGTGGAGCACAGGAAGTACAAATGTAGTAACAGAAATCGACAACAAATTTAAAATTTACGAAAACAAATTTTTGTTGCAATTTTATATCCTGTGTACACCCCTACGTATGAGTAACTTTTTTGTTTTTACTTGTGATTCAGCACAACCGTTTTATCTAAAAAAAAATACATATCTACTTCAAAATTTTTTAGATATAATCCCTTCAACTTTGTATATGTAGAAAGTTTAATTTTTCTTACTTAAGTTTAAATTCTTTTTTAAATTTAAATTAAGTGCAGTGATATTTTTGACTTAAAATTTAATGAAAGTATGTGAGCTTCACCTAGTTTATGGCGTAGGAAAAATGAATAATAAAACACATATTTTTTAAAGCAAACCTGTAATGAAATTATTTGCAAGAACCATAAATTATTATTGTTAAGGACTGTGGCTGTCGGGTCTATTGTGCCATCTCTTGGGTTTAAAGCGGGTCTCTGAGCCCTGTTGCGTCAATGAAAAGTACTATGGAACCTACTTTACATAGTCTTATTGCCTATTGCGTAATGGTATAGATTCCCAGAAGTCTATTCCGTTTGTGTATTAGTGCAGGGCATTCGAACAGCACATGTGTGACTGACTCCTCATTTTTTGCATCCGTATACATACCCAATATAGACTACAATATAGGCAATAGAATACAGAAGATGACGTAGATATAGTTTTATTAATATTAATTTATGTTAGACCGTGATCCTGATGATGACTCTCAAGGCGAGTCAATTAAAAATTTTATGTAATGCAAGAGGAAATTCCGTTCTAATAGAAGAATTATCGCCTTCTTTCAATCAAGCTGAATCTTACTTAATTTTCTTGATGCGGATATCGGCAAATATCAATCATCTGTAATATTTTGAAGCATCTACTGACTTAATTATCATGTGTAGTTTTTTGAAGCATCTACTGACTTAATTATCCAGTACAATTTTTGGACTGAAAGTATTAGGAATTAAACACTCTCACTCTGAACTCGGATGTTAATAGAAGGTTTTAAAGAGGACAAGTAATGGATATTTGTTGGTATTCAAGCAGCTCAATGGCCAGCTTAAGAATTCATTTGATAAAATTTTTAAACCCTTCTTTCATTGCTTGAATTTAAATATTACCTCACTTAGAAGACACAAAACCCCTGTCTACATAAAATATAAAACCATAATAAAGTACTTATATCAGTCTGTTGATATACAGACTACAGTCTGTTGGCCACTATGATTTCATGGAACGTGAAGTGAACATGTTCCAAATATTTATTATTCCGTTTTCACAAATTTGGAAAACTAAAAGATAAATGTTCTATATGCGTTATTAGTTTTAACTTTATATTAAAAAATTTAGTTACATATCAATTTGTTTATAAACTTTTGCTTAAAACTTTAGATGGAAACACACAGCATGAATAACAAAGTTCATATGAATTTAGTTGCCAAAAGAGACACTAGTATCCTGCGGAATACGAAATATTAATTGGAATACTGGTCATACATAAAACTAATTTTTAAAACATCCTGAACTGCAATGAATTAAATATTATTTGCTACTCTAACGAATAAACTTTTTCCACCTGATCTGCGCGGCTAGAAAAATTTTCGTTTGATATCAAAACTTTTAATGTTCTCAACTTCGATGCCCGAAAAATTCATCAAATAGCAAAAATATTGAAATAACATTTTCCAAAGTGAATTAAATATAATAGAGTTATATTTTCAGGATTGCAGTATTAATTAAGTTTCAATTGTATAAAACAATTATCAATAATTTACTATTTTAATAAACAAATTGGCATTTCAAAATATGTAAAATGTTTTTTAATAATACTAAAATGAATAATATATGTCATGTATTATATATAATATATATTATGATATTATGATATTATAATTCTAATTATTTAAACATATACTTTATATAAAAGAAAATATTTAAGTATATATTTACATTGTAAGGGGTCTTAAATCTTTGTATAAAAAGTATTTTCTTTCCACTTCGTATCTGTATCTCTTCTTCAGTCACCTGTATTAAAGACTATTATCACGTTTGAGAAGTAAACAATATATAAATTAAAAAGGGAAGAACTAATACATTAGTGACTATATTTATATAAGTAAAAAGCAAAATCCGAACTCTATTGTGCTTATTATCTTAAATACCATTTTACACAATATTTTTAATTTGACTGCTTTTTCGTGAAAACTTTTATGTTCTTTTAACACATCACACCATAAAATTTATATTTTATTAACCATTAAATAAACCGACAAGTTAGTTTGCGCACTAAAACACAAAACCAATGTTTTTACTACAATTTCATCGCCAGTTCTCAAAGGACATCGCATATCGCACATCGCACGTTGGAACTACTGACATTGACTGCACACCAGTCAGATCCTGAAGTTCGCAATACATTTTCTTGAAAATGTAGTGGTGTAGTGGTGGTGGGCTTGTGGACTTGTGGGCAATAGAACTGAATTCGAAAGAAGTCATAGTGGGATTGGTGTAATATATTACATACCAAATAGTGTGATACGAATCTATACCGTGTAGTGGTATTGTAAGTAATGTAGGGAAAATGCTGCTGTGCTGCTGCTACTTTTCAGAAGAAAAAGCGTTGTGTGCTGTCATAATAATAAAAATGCCAATTTGTTTTATGGGCTTTTTAACGACATTGTTTACATTGAGCTGTGTCAAAACATTGATTCTGCGTATTGATTAAATTTTTAAACTTTCTAACATATTATACTCACAAGCACAATGGTTTTAAAAACTTTTTAAAATCCACTTCACTATATCAGTTAAAAAAATATAATAAAATCAGTGATGAAATGAAATTGAAAGAATAAACTTACCATTGATGCATTCTCGACACTCTATTGATTAATAAATGATAAAAGAACTAAAGTGCAGCCTTCTATACTCGTATTTTATATCCTTAAAGGATTTCCAAAGTTATTCCTGTCTATATTACTTTATTCTATTCAAAATATGTAGAGATTACGTTTTTTTTATAATATTTTTTTCATTCCAGTATAAATATATCTGCTTTAAACTTTATCTACATGATTAAAATTTTGTGCAGAGAACATATTCAGAAGCCAACCGTCATGTTGTATGTCTTCTAGCATTCTTTCTGTATGAATGCAGTTTTGTAATATAAATGAAATGTAGAATTTTAAAAATTTTGTTAAAAAGTAAAATATTTTTCAATATACTATTGTACTCGCTTAGATAAAAAAGCGGAACGCTTTATTTAAAAACAATAATAATGAAAAAAAAACATTTTGAACACATGAGACCAATAAATTCATATTAAACTTCGGAATATTTATATTTATTGTTTATATTGCAACATATATATTCACATGATGCTCTTTATATTGCTTTCAGAAAAAACTCGAATTAAAAATTGAATGGTCATTTATTATATTTTGTTGTACTCGAAGGCATGCCCGTCATATACCTTCATTCACAATTTTTTATCTGTCAGATTTCTCTCATGTTACTTCCTGCAGTGCGATGCGATGTTGCACTACGGATATTAAAAAAAATTGAAATCAATTTAATTTTCTCTTAAAGCATAAACGTTACTAATCATAAAGAAGGGCTGTTCATTTTTAACATTGAAAATATATAATCAGAGTCCCTATTCCGGTTTTTAGTGCAGCGCTTTTTTATTATTTACTTACTATTATTTTTATTTTTAATTATTTCCCACTTTTTATTGCTGAAATTAAATTTTCTTTTATATGATTTAATTAGTTTAGTAAATGAATTTAAGGATTGTTTGATTTATTTTGCTACTCAAGTACTCATATCAAGATACGACAGCAAAAAAGTTTATTTATAATCTACTCTAAATTTAAAATTAGTGAGTTTTGGTTGAGCTATGCAAATATAGTGTAAATGCGATTCAAAGAAAAAATTCAAACCTTATTTTGTTATTTTTATATTCCGTATATAAAATTAATATTTAATATGACTATTGTTAATTACAAAAATAAGCAACTATATTGTTGCTTATATAGTACCAACTGCAGCATAAGGTATGCCCTATTCACACATGCCTAATCCTCTTCTATTAATCATTTATAATTAGCGCATTGTGTTACCCAATGTGCTTCAATTGCATTCTAAAACGTTACTTAAGACGCTCTATTAGGAAAGTAGCAAACTATCACCTCATACTATCCTCTTGACTAAGCCCATAAAAGCCCATAAGCCCATTTGCAGTTTCTCTAAATTTTTAAACCAATTTTCGATGTGATCTAAAAATTATTTTTTGTCAAGTAACTACTTAATTAATCCAAATTTTACTGAATGATTAAAAAACTGAATGGTTTCTAATACAAACTTTTCTTTGAATTTAGTATTAAAATGCATTTATAAAGAAGACACTTTTATAACTTATTGGAATTATTTATTTAAAATTGCACTTCCGTGTTTTTTCAAAAATAAAAAAAGCTTTATTATTCATCATAATAATCATTATTATCAAATATATGTATTAGAATTGAATAAATGAAATGTTGAAAAAAATTTTTGAAATTACACATACTCATTTTGTAGCAAGAAAAATTTTCAAGCTCTAGGGAACTCAAAAAAAGTTCTATTTTATTCAACTTAATATTTAAGAATTCATCCAAAACCGACTACATAAGAAACTTCAACTGATATAAGGAAATGAGAATACAAAAATTACTTCAAATACTTAATGAGTATGTAATTCCAAAAAATGTTTCCCAGCATTTCATTTCTTTTTAGCACATATTAATGGGGTAGGCCAACGATATCCTTCATGTCCTTGACTGTGCAACATTGTGATATGTTTGACGAGCCACTGAGCTCATTAATTAATTCTATAACTGTTCGAAATCCGGTCATGTATTTTTGCCTTAATTAAAAATATTTTGACTTTGTTGGGATTTATGCCGAAATTTTGGCTTCTGTGGTGATGTGCCGTGCCTTTTTGGTTCGCAAAATTTTTGGCTTGAACATTTCATTTTTACTGACTAAATTTGAAAATGGAAAACTTTCATTGATAATCAGAAAATCACAGAAACGAGGTATATAAACGGCTTAAGTCGAAACACGCACAATGTGTCGCTTATATGGTTTCATATATATTACGAGCATTTAATAAAATCACTGAAGTATGTTTTAATCTTATAAAAGCCAAAACGTATCCTCAATAACATTATTTTATTATATTTAAAAATAAACTTCTACAAATAAATTTGATCTTGATGTGCAACAAAACTTTCTAATAATATTTAAATCAATATTTTCCACTTAAAGTGAATATTTATCTTTTAAGCACTGCACGATGTATAAAACAGTTGCAAAGGAGTTTCCACATTTTCCAACAGCGGTTTTTTTGTTGGATGCAGTTGTCGTTTTGAAAATCCTTTTCCGAAGTTTTTGACATTTACATGTTTTGAAACAAAATTATTTTTCTCAAACTTTCACTGCAAACTGAATTTGTTGAAAATTTTTTGACATTATGTTAGAGTCAAATTGTTAAAACTATTTTTACAAAATTCAGACTATATTTTTAGTTTCTTAACAGCTTCCATGGGATATCATCTTACATACCATTTCAATACAAATATTTATGAGAATGACTTAGTTTTGAGATTGTAACTCTAACGTACTGTGAATACAAATAATTATTATTCTTATGTTGGGGCTAGTTGAGTCGGTGCACTTGAGCAGTGATTGTTTATCACTTCATCAAACTAAACAATAATTGACCTAAGATCTGCATACCTCCCCGAGGAGCCTGTAAACAATCTGAGATTCGATAACACAGTATTGGTAAGCCTCAGTTTTCGTAGATAATTTTAGGGCTCTTTCTAAATACAAATAATAAAAACTATTTATCAAAAGCATGCATTAACAAATTTAAAAAAAAATAGTCAAAATTAAGTCCTTATTGTTTAACACATAAGAAACTAAAAATTGAAATCATTGTATTGATTATAACGAGATTCTAAAGGATATACATGATAATGATATGTTAAAAAACTCAGTTATTCATACATTTATTAATACTTATTTTTACTGACAAACCCAATACCTTAGATTAAAGTACTTTTTAACTCATATGATTATAAAGCTTTATAACATTTATCTTGAATAATAAAACCTAGATTAGATTAGATTATCTTGGAAAGATGCATATATATCAATAGTTTCACTTGTATACATCTTTTGCCAATAGTGACGCCCTCAAAGTTGTGCGCGGGAGGCAAGCTACACTAACCGAAGGTGTGAAAGGGTTTTTGTAAAAAACCTGGATAAATTAAGACTGCATCAAACTGATATACTCTACTTTCACTGTAGTTAGGTGTTGACAGACCATGAAGAAGTGCAATAACACTTGATCTAACCTATAATGGATTTTGTCGTGGCTGTGGCTGCTCAGAAGAGGAGGAAACTGTCTCATGTGGTTAGTAGTATGTGGTTAGAACTTATCAATCTTATAAAGCTGTCATTCTTCAAAATAAGACACATAACATAACTTGACAGACCAATAACTTAATATTTTTTGATACACTTTCAGTCGTATGGGTGATTTTGATAGTCTTCTTGGTGGTGTGTTTTATCCGTATCACATTATGGTGTTTGTGTTCAAGTGGGCTTTGATGTGGAAGGCCGCTACTCTAACCTGACCTAACCTAACCTTATAAGTGTCGATACGTTCTTAATTAAATGAAAAATTAACAGCAGATAATATTAAGGGTACTCTTTAGTCACGATACTAAATTTGTTTTGTTTATCTGTTACTTAAAGCAATTTTGTAATAGTTCCCAATATTATTCCCAATAAATTGGCAATTATCACCGAGCTATTACCGAAGTGCATTTAATATAAATTTTTATTAATGCCGCCACTTCAGCAACTATAATAAATAAAAACTTTTGCGTTAGATTGCGTCGAACTCCTTCAACTGCTAAGAGTACCTCACTAGGAGGGGGGGCGGGTGGTGATATCTGAAATCTGATCCTGTGTTTTGTTGTGCATTACGCGCACTCTTAACTTTTATGCTGATTTTGTTAGATGGAATTCGGTTTATAACCAAATAAAGTGCTTGCATGCTTGCCAACTTTATTGTCTTCACTTGGCGCATTCTTGGCGTACACTTGGCCTGTGTGTGTGTGTATGTGTGTGTGTGTGCTTGCTTTTAGTATTATTGGGTGGTAATAAATAATTAGTGTCAATAATTGCCAGTCATTTGCAGTTAAAGTATTTAATGCGGTATTAAAAAGGATATAATTTACTTCTCCTTTTTGGTTACATTCTCAGTTTATGAATTTGTCTCCTCGCCCCCTTTCGAGTTGACTTCTTGGGTTGAAATTTTTAATGACATTCCTCCTATACACTACGTACCACATTGCCGTATGGCTGTGTATGTGTGTTTGTGTGTGCGCTTAGTAGATACTTCAAACAATTTGCGTGTATGTAATTATGTATATTCTTGTGCAAATGTATGTATATGTGTAGGTGTATATGCATGTTTGTTTTGTTTAATGTGATTTTTCGCTCCTTTTTTGATGTTAAAAATTACTGCTGATGACATGCTAATAAAATGACGAATTTTCTTCGTTTTTTATTTTGTGTGATGTTCGTGTCGTTGCCATCTAATAAAATTGACATATCACTGCGTATGAGTAATTTAATTTCGACATTTAATTTGATTATGCGCTATTGCTCGAGGAAGATTCGTACGTTTTTTAATGTTTAGGTGTACGTGACGTATGAGTGATATTTGTTATAATGGCACGTTTTCTACTAAATTCATTGGTATCAACGACTTTTTTGAAGTGCAAATTTATTTGTGGCAAATGACAGGATTTTGTTAATATTCCTTCAATGTAACTATGAGTGGGTGGCTGCTTTATGTACAGAATTGTGAAATATTACTTTAAATTGTTTATTATGACTTATTATTATAAATTCTATTAGAATACTTAAATTATTTTCAGCTACAAATTGTCTTAAGTTATGTTATAGTTCAAGAGATTACTGAAAACTACTCAATTTTATAAATTGAGTTGCATACAATATTTAAAAAATAATACCTTCTAAATTTTACTTAATAGAAATTATTGTCATTTATATGGAGGTTTCGAACAGTACTGAATTATAACAACAAAATTCTTTCTTTATTTTTAATTAATTGAATTTTTGGCTAACCATACAGTTGTTTCGAGTATTGTGAAATGCTCATGATCAGTGGTCTTGGAACTATTTTTTATATTAAATTATTTGTAAATAATTCTTTAAGATTGCAAGTTATAAGGGTTAATCTAGTATAGTACCAATTTTTAATAGTTTGAAGTTTTAAAGTCAACTAACAAGCCTAGTTTAACAGATAGAATTATAATTGTAATTAAATAGAAACAACTGATACAAGTTTGTAAACTTTGCTCGCACTTTATATATTCTTAACATATATATATATTTCATAATTACAAAAAACTATTAAAATTTTTTTAACAAATACGACCATCTGATAACGTCTGTTGAACCATTTTATTTTAAGACCTCTACCATAATCGAATACCAGTTGAAATTTTACAAGACTGAAAATACAACTTCCGATTCGCATACATTCTAATACGCCATTCAAAACGGAAATAGCAGCTTTCAAACATTTGAGTTAGACAAAAATGTAAGTTAAATTAACGTTGCCAAACATGCAAAGCTAGCCAGTATAACTATACATACACTAATAAGTTGGTTAAATATTTCAGCTTACATATTTAGATTATTTAAACCCACTAGTTTATAATAGGTATATTCACTACAGCACACTTGCATGCATTTGTCGAAATAGAAAAAAAAACATTTATTTTGACTGTTTAAAGTGTACTGACCTCGTTTCTTTACTGAAAGGCTCTACATTTGACATACGTGGGTGCCACCTACTCATATCCTCCAGTAATGATAGACATTATTTTGGCTGTATAAAAACCCAACACGTAAATTTCAACTATACACATATTACCAAACTGGATCATATATATTTTTAACCGACACAAGTTTTCAGCACTCCTTCACCTGCTAGTTAAGCAGGTTGGGGAAGGCTAACTTGTTAAGTTATTGCCTACTCGTTATAGTTTTAGTTTCAATTTCGAGTTATTTTCGGTATTATTATTGTTGTTTATAGTCATTCGTTCTGACATGTTCTAATATTTTTTTCCGTAGAAAATTTCGAACTACACCGAGTAGTTATAAATATTTATGAGCTCGCCAGGAGCGTTTAATTGTTGCTCTTCGGCATTTATTTAGCTTGTTGCATACTATTAGATGGAAACGAGCTGCAAAAGCTGCTTTCATGAAAATTTATATGAACAGGAAATATCTTAACTAGCATGAAATTTGTAGTACTAAACATTTATGAAAGAATTTATGCAGAATTTTAGATAACAGTACATAATTTCTATCTAGATTAAGTTACTTTAAATGAGCTTCGTACAAAGATTATTAAAACTTATTTTTTTAGAATATTTTAATTGGTTTTAGTAATTAATTTCTACATAACGTTTTTAAATCCTATTACAGCAGATGCTCAGTTTAACAAACGATATAATATCAGGACCTTAATTAAATGGAATGCATTTTATATACAATATTTGTTAATCAGCAGTGTTTTGGTATCGTTTTTTAATTACAAGAAATTCGTTGTTTTTTAATGAAAGGTTTCAGTTCGTCGGGTATTAATTAAACCTAGCATCTACTGTATTTTTCGAAACTATTGAAAATGTAATTAAATTTCAAGTAATAGCATATTTTATTCTCTACTTGCACAAGTCTACATATTAAATTTGAATCAAATACGAGTACCTATATGTCTTTCTGTATGACATTTGAGCAAAATGAAGAGGCAGAAAATATTAAATAATTCTGGTATGAGTTCCTTGTAATTCCTTGTCATTAATTGTTTTTCGAATTACAGTTTTGTTATTTTATTCTCCATTATCCATTGTTGTTGTTTTGTTGCCTTTAAAAGATAAAGTGTCATTTAATTGCTATGCAATGAGTATTGTTTCGGCTTAAGAGTGTCGGCATCGTATTTCAGCTTTTATTCCGAGTTCGCATTGCAGATATGTATTTTTTTAGGACTATGATATCCTCTCTGTGAATCCAACAACACGAGCAGCAGAAAAAAACTTTTGCAAAATAATGAAAATTAATTTGTGTATTTTCACTTCAATGCGATATTGTTATGTATTCAGATTACTGAATGTGAAATGCAGTACGTGTAAATGTCTCGAAACACTTAATTCTGATAATTATTTTAAGGCGAAGTAAGATGCACATTTGACAATTTATATAAATATTTGTAATACTATATATATAATTATAATGGCTTTTACATAAGAAGAAGAATAATTTGTATTTCCTAAGTAATTATTAATGACTTAAAATTTAATTGAATGAATAGGAAGAAATTATTTAAATTATGAAGTGATAAAGGTATTTATCAAATCCTTTTTTTTATGTAAAATTTACTAAATTCTAATTTAATTCATATTAAGTTTTATATAAAATTTATATTTGCATGTATGGAAAAACATAAAACAAAGAATGTCAACACTAACTCCGCTTACTGCCTGCACTTAAAATATTAATTTTATATTCGCTTGCTCATTAATATCCTGTGCTGTTATTATTTTATATGGTTTCATATCATAATTAATTTTGTTACAAAACTTTTATATTAAATCCACTAAAAACTCCTGTGCAATAACAAAGCACACTAACTACATCCAAGCCAATTTAAATGTGACCAACAAACTTTACACAATAAAGTCCACCCAACTTCCGCTCCAGCCACACGCCAGCTACCAAATAATTTATGTTCAGTCAGTTAAGCTCTCGCCACCGCTGCTCATTAGTATCTGTGTCTATGCATATAAGAAATATTAGAATGTGTGTAATAGTGTGGCGATCCTGAGGATGGGGGCCTTTATTAGTATTTACACAGTGCCGTGGTGCTTCCCTATGCCGGCTTCGGTATGTTTGAGCGGCTATACATAGTGCGTTTTGACGTGAGGTGTGGTCAACCGGAAACATAAAATTTAAGTGTGAGTTTTATTGTTGTTGTTTATACTTCATGTTCCTGCTTAGTAAGCTGTGGACGAGCGTATATATTTATTGCATACTTTTTGGCGTTTTATCATGAAAACTTCAATACTAAACGCTAGCCAAACAACATAAACAACAACTATAACTCGAAATATAGAATATAAAAAACAGGAAACACAAACAAGACAGTAAAATGGTAATGGCAAAAAGACGAGGAAAAACTCAACTTTGTTTTAAGCCAAAATTTCACTTAAGCTTTTTGTTAATCAACCGAAATGCCAGTTTTGTGGTTTTCATGTTATTTGGATTGCTACGCGTATTAAAGGAACCGTTTTTTGCTTCTGGATCATATTCTACTTTTTCCATGCCATTTTATTATTAAATTTAATTATATATTTTTGCTTTTGTTTGAGTTTTTGTGACATGTTATGGTTGCCATCCGCATGCTTGACACGCATAGCTTGGTGCTTTTCCAGATAAAAAAAAGCTTGATATAAATAAAAGCATTCAACATTTTCTGGTTGAAGTTAAAACAAGCAATTGCATGTTCTTTTTAAATTTTATTAACTCTTCTTCATTTTATAGTGAAATACTTTGATTATTCTTCTTCATCAGAAAAAAGTGCTAACCTCTTCAAATTAATAGAAACAATTATCCGGAAGATCATGGATGATGGAAAATCATACAGATTATGGATGAGAAATATTTAAAATTCTTATTTATAATATAAGCAATTATACAATAATGTGTGGTGTCAGTATAGGATTAGTGTATTCAATAGTTCTGGATCCTAGATATATATATGAAAGATATAATAAATCTCCCTCTTAAGTATAAGAGGGATATATATAGTACTGATGTATTTTAATGAAATTCTAGCGTTCTGTTTTGGTTAATGAATGTAAAATAAACCCATTTTCATACTAGAGTAATAAATTATTTAAAATTTAAAGAAGATCCCAAGAAGGCGCACGTACTCATACATCTTCCCAACTCTAGCGTTTGCTTCTATACATTACATATTGATATTTTCATTTAATATATAAATTTCATGGTAATATTGCAAACTCATCTTAATGCATATAAAGCAAGCTCAATTTGTAATGTGAAAGAAATTATATTACCTCAACTTTGCTTATTCCAATTCAATGCGTACCACTTTTTTCCTGTGATATACACAGCGTAATGCAGCTATTTAAAGAAAGCTTCCCTCGGTTGTGTAAATATCTCAGCTGTAAGAAATTACGTTAATATTTTCCTTAAGTTTTGCGTTCTCTCAAAGAATTTCTTATCACTGAATTTCACACTTTGACGCTTGCATATTTTTAAAAGCGCAAAATGTGGAAAAAGTTTTCCGGAGAAAGTGAAAGAAATTTACGCAAAATAAATAGAAAATTATTACTCGTTTATACACTGTTACCATACATTTCATATGGAACTCAGAAATAAAACGCACATCTCTCTATTAGTTAATATATGGAATAGTTTGAAACTTCTGAATTTAAGATAACAGTTTCGAAACTTAAACTCAAATATCTTTACGTGCAAATATTCTGAAAGTATTTAAAATAAAATGAAAGTGCATATATTCAAAATGACCCAGTTCGTGAAAAGTGCCGGAAAAGTGTCACACTGTGAATAAAACTACAACAACCATATTTGTTATTGTTTTGAATACGTTTCTATTATAAAATAATAACGCGTAGAAAATTAATGATACATTGCAGTGTTATATTTTTCTAGCTAATAACTCACATACAAGAATCACATCAACATCAAACTGATAAACAATCATGAATTTAAGATTGTCAGACTTTTTGAGATGGTCAAGTTTTCAAACAGCCCCAAAGCATTAATATTGAGGAATGTATGTATTTTCAAAACTAATTAGAATACCATAATGATGACTTCTAATTTAAATTTCAAAAATATAATAAATTTTAACTACAATAATAGTTCAAATATTGTATTATATCCTATTTTAGGAACATTTCTTTGTGCTAGTCTAATAAGTCATGAGATACTTACACCCACTGTGTGTTGCAGCCTTAGAATGTATGGTATGCGCTCAGCTCAATAGCTCAAATAATTCCACAAAAATATTATATGCGGACATACATCACACAATCTAACAAACCATAATACAGTTACGCTGATCCACATATAATCTTCGAACACTTTCTGTAATAAATCATGGGTTTCTCTGACAGTCTATGGTAACATGTAGCACTGTCTCTTTGAAGTAGAAGCCGTTGTAGTGCACAGCATTTTCAACTATACGTACAAAAATTGTGCATCGTTTTCATGGCTCACTGCGGTACGGCACGAATAATAAGCCCTTATTTTTCATGAAGTATGACCCTATTCTTCAGAATGCATAGATAGATAATGAATCACTATTGGGTCTTAACTACTATTGGGTCTTTACTGAACATATTTTTTGGATACACGAGTAGATATATATTTGTACGCGTTAGTTCTAATAAATGTTGCGTGAACATATGCTTTTCAATGATGATTTATCATATATATCATAATAAGAAGATAGTACAGTTATATTAAAAAAAATAGTTACCAAAAGAAAAATCTTGTGCCTTTTATGTGATATACACGTTTGGGAAATTCAAGCCACAGAAGTCGATCTTAAATTTTGTACAATTTATCTTACGTATCTTTCCAAAAGAATTGGGTACTTTTCTTAAATGAATTTTAAAATTTTTCTATATATTTAAAAGAATTTTCTTTATCAAAAATATGAAATATAAAATATGAAATTCATACAACCACGTACTGCATTCTTCCTTAACCAATCATTTACTGTACTCGAATATTTTTTAAATTCTACTTAAGTTTCTGGTGCATTGTGTTTCCTACTTGGACGAAGATTTAATTTACATACACGAATGGAAAATTTTTTTTCTACGAAATTCATTTTCATTTCCTTAAAATCCAAGGGTCTTAACATTTAACGGAGTTCCCTGAAGTGCACGTAACTGTAATTTGCATTTGTGGAAATATTTTTGAAATACTGCGACATTTAATATTGTCAAGAAGTACAAGAAGGAAAAGAAATCGTTCTGCATTCACGTGAACTCTCTACCTTAACAAATACAAATAAACAAGACTCTCAGAACTCAAAATGTTAAGATTTGCAAATTTCAAGTGGATGATAATGTATCTGCACACATGAGAAATAACAAGTGATTTCTCTTTATTTATGGATGTAAATGCAGTATAAATGACATATTAAAAATATTGTACTTACCTCCATATATTGTATTTTTACTTCGTTCTTAAACCTCTCTTCTTGACAACATCATTATATTGAACGAAACAAATTGTCGTGTTCCATGCCAGGTATACTATACCGTATATGAGTACACTAATAGAGTCATAAATATTCGTTGAAAATAACTATATTGCTTATTCAGATGATACTTCTAACATTTTAACATTTAAAATGTTATACGTATTGTATGAATAAAACGAGCTGTTTGTACAACATTCTTACGTTCTTTAGTGCAGTTAGCTAGCGTTTTTGTGAAATTATTCCATTTCACATGTCTGTTCATTTCCATGTCATGTTGAACATCGATTGCATGCTTAAGTGAAGTGGAGAGCTTTAGTTCGAAAAAAGAAATCAATTTGAAAAAGCAGATTACATGTCATATTTGCAGTTTTAGAAATGAATGGATAACTTATTGTTATCATTATTGATAACAAAATCACTGATAAATAAAATTTTAACGACGAATAAAATGAGAATTAAATGAAAATACTGACAACACAACTCCATAAAGCCTTTTCTGAAGATTTCCTTAATTAAATTCATGGAATTGCCTCACTCAAAAACCATTACCGAATGTGTTTGATTACAAAATACCATTAAAATAAAACAAATATCACAGTAACAATATCGAAACTGAAGTATTCAATTACTTAAAGATAAAATATGTTTTCCAATTTAAAAAATTGCCCATTGCTGATGAAATTCATTTAAATTGATGAAATATTAAATTAATAAATAAAATATTTGCATTCCTTGAATTCATTTTTGCCAACTTTTATACAGATGCAATGAATTCTAATATCTAATATTTTTATTTCTAAGAAATCCTTAATTTCTTACATATTTGCCTAAATCCGTTTCGATTGTATAGTATAAGTATATAAAGTAATTAATACTCATAACTATTATAAAGGATTAATTTTTGGTTCGGTTTTAGTTTTCTATTTTCTAAGGAAGTAAATGAATAAAATATTTTTCGTAATATAAAATTCAGATTCAATAAAAATTTAATAATTATTTATTATTATTAAATTTAATAATTATTTGGATTATTTAATTTCTTTAAGGATTTATATACCTAATTGCTTCGGATGACCTAATATAATAGTTGGCTTATTTATGTACGAAACATTTTTTAATTTTTTACTAAAAATAAAATAAATTTAAGTGCATTTAGCAAATATTCGATAGGCACTCCATATATGTGATAATAATAGTATTCTTTATGTACCTCTCTTAGAATTGGCTTGACGCCCGACAATTTTAGGCAGCATTTCAGCTTTTGCTGCCATTAATGGTTAAGAATATTTTATCGAAAAATACTATTTTCTGCTTTAATTTTCTGAATTTGAAACACAAAAATGCTAGTTTTTCATAGCACTAATTATTCTCGCCTTAGAACTCGCAATATATAAAATAGACTATCGATAATTTTTTATAATGCCTAGAATTTAGTAAATATAAAATTATAGTCCCATTGATGAATCTACCTCTAAGTATAATTCAGTCATCTGTGAACGCCTCTATTAATATTTATAACATCGTGAGGGTACTTGTTATGTTTTTGTATTTCTTCCTTATACATGTCCATATATTGCGTTCTCTCTATCCGTTATTTGTTTAATGTATTAAAATTTATTTCTTGCTCTATTATTCCTCCAAAACTCTGTAAAGTTTCTTAAGCGTTAAATAGTTCGTCTTCTTAATTACTATAGAAGCTAGTTCCATACTACTTAAAACTGTAAGCTAGTTAGTTTGTTTATAGCAGCTGTTAATGTGAGACTACCTCAAGTGCATTTAGCGTTTTTTACTATGGAAAATTCTTGTTGTACGCGTTTTTTTGACCAAACACGACACCACTGTCATCACTCAGGCACCATATTCGACAGATCTGGATCCGTGCGACATTTTCCTGTTCCCGAAACACAAATTGCCCCTTCGTGGTAAGCGTTTTGAGTCGATTGAATCGGTAAAAGAGAATTCGCCGAAGGAAAAACCATATCTGCATGGGCCTACGAAAAGTGTATGGAAGATTGGGTTAAGCGTTGGCATATGTGTATCGCTTCAGAAGGAGCATATTTTGAAGGATATAAAATAAATTTGGAATAAAATTTAAATACTTTTTGAGCAAAAGGTACTTTTCCAAAGAAATTGAAACTTCTTTAGAAACAAGAGTTTTTAAACATTGTTTTATTCCAATTACTTAACATATTTTTGGAAGTATCTATGAAAATAAATTTACTAATGTGATTTACTCCAAAAATGTGATTTACTCATAATGAATGATATTCCGTTATAAACATTTGGATTCCATTTGAAGTTTACTTTCTGCTTTATTGGAACTACAAATAAATACTTTTGACTAACTTATATTTTCATTAAAAAAAAGAAATTTAGCGTATACCGATTATTGGCTAAATATTAGCCCATCTATTTTCGGCATGGTGCTTTGTGACTTTGGCATGCAAAATAACAATTGTGCTAAAAATATGGAAAAAAAATATTAAGTAATCATTACTTCAGCTTTATGCTTTTTACGGAATTTATTCGGTATTTTTATGGCATGTGCGTTCGACCTGAGCTCATGAATAATTCAACTTAGGTAATCAAATTATTTGAGGTAGAAAAAATTATATACACTCGCAGAGATATTTAAATTTAGATGAAACATGTAAACATATTTTTATGGTATTTATCATATCTTGACGACATATTGAGCATAAGATACGGGTATTTAAAAGAAAAACCTAGAGAATCACTTTCAATATCATTTTATGTTTATTTATATAAAGCCATTAAGCTAATTACGTTTTATGTTAATTAAATCTTTTCATGCATTGAAAGTCAAAACCCCAATACTCCTGAGTGTGGGGAACGAAAGCCTTTCATCAATTTTTGTTGCGTGAAGTTGCGAGGCAATCTCTTATTTTCTTACTTTCCTTATTTTACGTTAAGTAAATGTATTAAATATTAATTTGCATATAAGCAATTTTATGACTTTGACACCTGCTCACGTAAATTCTTCAAGTTACACCATTTCACCATTTGATATCTACTCATAGAACATGGGGAGGTGAGTGCCTGTAAATAAATTATACGAACTTGCTTCACAAAAAGCTTTCCTATTCATGTTGAAGGATTTAAAGGCGTACTATTGAATTTGGTCTGAATACTGAAATTTTCATTGAATGTGTAATTTTCATATTTCCACGTAAGTACAACACCGAACTAACGACTGTTACTTTACGAGCTTCACAATATTGCATTCGAGTACGAGATGTACTGAGTTTGAGAGCAATTCACATATTTTCACTTCAAACAAAATATTCTGTGAAATGTATTTCATTTTCGGGCTTTTGGCAATTTTGTTTGGCATCGAGCCGGCAACATATGTTCTTCTTAATATGGCTGTCAGCCTTTCATTTTGTCACATTTATCAAAAGACGAAAAACATTGACACTTTCCTCATTCCTGATTTCCATATGGTAGTCGCAACTGGTAATATGTACTATGTTCCGGAGGGAAAAAACAGAGCAGCGATTTCATTGTATCCCTACATATTATATATATACGTTCATTTTTTTATTATATTCCTAATAAAAAGAATATACTTGAATGGTTACTTATATATATGAGGCGAATATATACCTGAATTTACTATTAATTTTTAAAAGACATGGAATGGTGTACGAATATTTCCTTTATCTTACAAAAACTTTTATATTAATTGCAAATATGCTAAAAAACTAGATTAATGTTTTAATCAATTGACTTAATAAAAAAGGTTCGAACTTTATAGTTCTAACAGAAATGTTAGAAACTATCCCACTCGTCGAGCAGAGCAAATTTACTTTATGATACGTTTTTATTTTTACTAACTACACTTTTTACCTCTGAAATTGATGTGGTTTTGTCAAAGAAAGTGGATGCATAAATTACTTTCGAATCCAAATTACTTGTCCTTTATAAAAAAATGGAAAACAAACTGTTTGATGAGTGATCAGTTCACAGCTTACTTTTTAGTCAAGGATAGTTACTTCAAAAGCTTCGGATGGTTGCTTTATTTAGTTCCACGACCACCTCGATTTCAACATTCTCCTGCCACATAAAATCATACAGTACCAAGCATTATCTGAGTCCAAGTAATATGATGTGTCAGTCTATCTTTCACATATATAAAGTCAACGAGAGGTATTTCCTTTTCTTTCTACCAACTCTATCTGGAATTGCTCTATACGCCTCCGACGATAATAGGCTTTTTGTAGTCAGAATAAAAAGTACAAGCATTAATCTTGGCTCATTGACTGACATTGATGGCTTTATGTAGTTTTTCGATTCCTTAAAACGTTTTTGTGATATCACTTAGCACTACAGATCTACCATTTGACGATCGGCTACTACCATCTGTCATTTATCTAGCTTCATTTGTATTTGAAATGATATTATAAAATAATTTAGATAAAAGTATTTACTCGTAATGTTCGAATATTTATCGAATTATCTGATGTATGCAAATACTCTCAAAGAGAGTACGAATACTTTGCGGGTATTCGAACTATACGAACTATACTGTATTCGATATATCTGAAAGAGAATAGCACTTGCACTCACACTTACACATATGAAGAATATATATATAATTTTTATAAAAATATATAATTCGAACACTTAAATGAAATTAAAATAAAATAATGAGCTGTCGTGGCCACTTCCGAAAGCAAAAGCAATTGTGTTTTAAAATGAAAAAGATTTTATTTATATATTTAAAAAATTAACTTTAATTATGTTAATGACAATATGCCCATTAAAGAAGAATGAAATAATAAAGTTATTAAATGGCAAATTGTTTTTGTACTCGTTTTAAAAATATTAATTTCAAGCAAATTTAATTGGCTTTGGTATGCAAGAGGAAATTGGCATTAAATGGCAGTTGTGACATAGGGACATAATGCTGAAGCTGCGGCTAAGTGGGTTAAATGCACAAAGAATGCAAGCCACTTAGTGTAAAGAACGATGTGAAATGAATGAATATATTTTACTTAAGTTTTTTTATTTAAATTTTTAATTTCTTGCTAACATACGTACATACACATAGGAGTTCTGTCCATTCATAAATCACATTTATTATATCACTGCTCCTGCACTCATGGCCCTTTCAACAAAAAAATAAGCAACGAAATTAATATCTATAGTAACTTTTGAGAAGATTCTTATTTTGCATCAGAAGTATTTACTAAATGATTACGCTTTGAGTGAAGGTTATAAAAACAATATTAAAATGTACCCTATTGTGTCCACGTGGAAAACTTCGGAAGAGCACCACTTACAGTTTTTATGACAATAATTGTAAAAAAAGCGCAGAAGATAAAAAGTGAATGTACTTATATAAATGAAAGGCGACTCCCCCACCGCAACACTTTCTTACAGCGAAGACAAACAGGATATAATGATTTTCTTGTAGCACTTATAATCAAAATAAGTACTGGAAATATTGCTCGAGGCCATGCTAAAAAGCCTATTAAGTTTGATAAAGACAAAACGCATTTGTTTAACGCAATTTCATTATTTTACAGACGATAAGCAATTTGGTTGAGTTTCAAGTGATAATGCGGCGTTAACTAAGCGCTGATTAGTTTAAGTTACTTTCACTTTCACTCACTTTCACCCAACTACAGTACAAAGGAAAGTTGAGGTTCAGTAGCGCGTGTTTGCACATCGGCAGCACTTGCCTTGCCGTACCACAGTTTGACATGCCGAACCATTTGCGCTTACATTAAAACCTCAGCCTTAACCGCGGCATACAAAATGAACGCCCACAACCAATTTAAGTTCATAATTTTCACTTCACTGTTCGCTGTTTTTTACGCAGCCGAAAGCTAAGATATCTGTGCCTTCTTATCCTTTTTCGAGCCACAATCAAGTCGATGGCTTTCCTGCTCTTCTTATTTCTTTAATTTTTGCTCCTTTCATATTGTATAGGGTTCTTTTTGTTCCCTTTTTGAAGTTCTTTATCTTGTTTAATAATTTTCTTCGGGTTTGTTTTTTTTGTTTTATTTCTTAAGATTAAAATGAGAAATTTTGGGTGTCGGATGTTGTACGTATATCATTGGGTTTAAGTAAAATTTGATTAATTACAAGGAAAAATATTTTATTTTATTTTTATTTTTCTTTTTATTTTGCTTAACTTTTCATACTCTTCACTTCACACACTTTCCTTTAGACTTTAAGGTGTTTTAAAGGATATAAGTAAAATTTATAACTGAATCACAGCTGTAAGATTATTATATTCTTCCGCATAATTTTGGAAAAAACTAATGCATTCACTGTATAACATTTTAATTACCTAATTAATTGCCAGCGGTATGAGTTAACAACTATTTCATGGAGTTGTTTAATTAATGATCTTTAATGTTTTTTAAAATGAGTCCTATGATGAGCTTCACTTTGCTTTCCAATTCCCTGTATACTGTTCTGTGCCACATCTTGGTTAGAAAGTCAAGCCGTTAAGGTCCCTCAGCATTCTAACGCAACATCTATTTTGCTATGGTCCTATATTTTAATATATATTTGATTAGAAATTTAATAAGAACTGAAGCATATGAGAACTGAAAAGGTATTTGAATATCTAGATGTTGGTTAGTTGTTTTAATGGGTGACTCAAACCATGAGTCTAATCTGCGTTTTCGTACCGTTTTAGTGCCACATCCTCTTTACTAACAGATTATTTGATTATTTTTGTCATATCCAATCTATGTAGTTTAGGAACTCTTAGAGTTCGTTAATAAGAATTTCTGCTATCCTATCTCCCTGTTTGCCTCTCCTCCAACTGCGACATCTATGACAGCATATGTTGTAAGTGATTCCCATTTTGAAAACTTGCGTTCGTGCATGCCCAGATACACTGTCAAAATGCTATATAATTAAAAATGAGTTTCAATTAACAATTAAAATGAATATATAATTTAAATATATTCTACAAATATTTAGTGTTCTTTCCATCGGGTAAACTCTATGTTATTTTAATTTGAAACCTTTTATAATAAATGCTTTTGCACTGATAATATTTGTTAGCACTAGTGATTAATTTTCTTTTAAAGACGAATCATTTTTATTCAATTTTATAGATTTATATCACATTTAAGCGTATCTAACTAATATTACTCCTTTAAATATAGAGAAATTGATTGTTACTTAAGTAATTTTTTTTTAATAATTTGAAATAAAAGTGAAAAATCAAATGAAAATGACTAAGAAGAAAAAATATAATATTAATTTCCCAGAATTTGAAGCATCGTGTAGTAAGAAATAAAATAAAAATAATAAATTTATTTAAAAGTGAAATAATGCAAATAAAATTTAATATGCAAACTAATGTCTTTGAGCTTATATACTCAAACGGAATCTTCCAATAGCAAACGCAAATACTCGTTCGGAATCGTATGTACTCGTAACTTAAAAGCATATCTTTTTAAAATATCATAATAAAAAACACATATCTGTGCTAGTAAAATATCATTTACAATTAAAGCAAAGAATTTCAATTTAAAAAGCAAAATCTTCGAAAAGAATTTCCATAAAATAAAATGAAGTTATCATGTCGAGTCCTGCTGCAGTGCTTCATGCTTGTAATTTTGCTGAACGCCACTGGCAATGACGCTGCAACACAGAGTAATGAAAGGAATGACAGTGAGGTGGTGGGCGATATAACGGAGCAGTTGTTGGATGATAACGTAGTACTTTATGATGATGCAAGTTCGAGTAATGAAGCATACATCCCAAAAGAAGTGAGAAACGAAGAAAGATATGCAACGGAAAGTCTTTTACTTTCTACTACTACACAAATGCAAAAGGCAGAGCTACGGGATAACCTACATAAAGCTGAGAATTTGTATCGTGAACCAGATAAACGCATAATATATAATAACCACAAGCAGCAACAGTATCAACATCATCGAAATTTTAGCAAACCAAACACTTCTTTAAGTAAACTATTTCACAAAAGAAAAAATTTCAAAAGACATCAGCGCAAACATAAACATCAGCGCAAAGCACAGCGCCATCAATCACACAGCAATAACATACACATATCACATGTGCAACATGAAAAACATACGAAGAGACACCACTTCCAACCACAACAAGGCAGACATCGTAAACATTCGACAGCACTACGTCAAATGGCACTGGACAGTTGGGATTATCTGAATGATGAAATTTTTATTCCAGCTGCTCCAACCATGCAAACAGCCACTTTACACAAATATACTAACAACAACGATAGATCCACTGAAAATGAATTGCAAAGGACAGCGGTTGAAACAGAGAATCAAGAATTAACGCTACATAAACAACTGCAGACAGATTTGCTATATGCAACAGATCAGCATGAATCGATGCCTCTGCAACATTATCATCAACATACGCATCACCAGTACCATCAATCTCATCATCCACACAAAAATTCAATTGTTAACAAGGAACAGCAGTTGCCAAAGGAAAATAGCGAACTGAGTGAACAATTTCTATCGATAGAAACAACACTTCCAGCACTTACTGCATATGATACATGGGATCTCGACAGATTTCGAAACATAACCAGCACAGATTATTTTGCTGCCTCGCCACGTTCGGGACGCCATCGTGGCCGGCATGTACCATTGGCACATACATTAATGCCATTAACTTCGGTAGGTGTTGGAAATAGCGGCAAGGTATTTCGTTCTCTGCCAGATTCAGAGGACTTTAACTATGATTTACTACATCGTCACACTATCGTGCAGCGCCATTGGCCTGTCAAACATGAGGCCATAGTTGAAGGAGATTTAATACTTGGTGGTTTAATGATGGTGCACTCACGTGAAGATAGCGTTATTTGTGGGCCTATTATGCCGCAAGGTGGCATACAAGCTTTAGAAGCAATGTTGTACACAATCGATCGTATCAATGAGAAGCACCTGCTGCCCAACATAACCCTAGGAGCACACATATTAGATGATTGCGATAAGGATTCATATGGCTTAGAAATGGCTGTTGATTTCATTAAAGGTACGTAATGCATTTACATTGTTTTAAATTTAAAACAGTTACTAAAATAGTAATTGTGTTTAACCACGCATAGTCGTCTCATTAAAGTGATATTTGCGGAATCTTAAAGATACACAAAAATAATTATTTTTACAAATTTTTTTATTCATAGTATCTCTCCTATTCCAATAAAATTAAATATAAATTTATTTCTTTACTTAGAGACCACGAGTCAAAGAACATTTGTACCATTTGCGATATGTAGTAAGGAGTTATGTTTATAATTGTTAGACATTCGTCTAATATTTCGATTCATGATTGGAAATTTTGTTTATAAGTATTTTTTATTCTACTAACCAAAATGATTTTAATCGATTTTTCTAACAAGTGAAAATAACATACTTTCATCTCCTTCAAAGTGAACTCAATGTCTTCTTGGGATTTCTATTCTATAATTAAACAAAACTTAAGAGAACACATCAATTCCATTCAAATGAACGATAAGAGTTAACCACGAAATTGGAACGAGTGGGGTAAGTGTCGGGCTATATAGCATACAGACCCTGATATGAATACAAACTCGAGGAATTTTTATTTAATTGTAATTTTTATTATTTTTATTTTTAGATCAAAAATTTTTAATGATCTTCATATAGTTGACAATATCAGTTTGACAGATATTCCTGTGTATAGTTAGTAACAGTTCAATCGCTTAACCGTGTATACATAGTTTGTAAATATTGACAAACTATTAAAAAAAATGTCTACTACAATATATTTTATTATTTTTTAACATATTTATTTTTATTATATCTTTTATTGCTATTTCAATTATTCGTTTTTTGTTAAAACGATGTATTTGCTTTGTGTTTAAATTTGTCAAATATTATTATTATTATTATATAATATGAAAATAACTACCTAAAATAAAGAAAATTTATTTTTTGTAACAAAGATCTCTATTGTTGAACATTTTATTAAAAGTGCACTTAAGTATTTAGCATTTGCATTATTAAAGACACTCAAGTACAACGAATTTGCAAAGAATTATTTCCATTCCATATGAAATCATAAAGAATTTGTTTTTAAAAATATTAAGTTTCATTTTATAACTTTTTTTCTAAAGCATTTTATCTTAATATGACTGTAGTAATACTACACATCATTTTAATTTCACCTTTGTAATCTTCAAAGAAAGAAAAAAATTCCGAGAAAAGAAATTTTATATGAAGTTATTTTATCCTAGTTACTTTTACTATTGGACACGAGTAAATACAAACATATTATGCGATAGACATAGCTTTGTAGATATATAAACAGTTTATTAAATTGAACATGGCTTGCTTAAAATAAATTGCTGTTCAACGAAGAAAAGATAAAATTGCATTTGTAACAGATATTCTATACAAGTACTTTAGATACATTAAAGAAAGGATTATTTTTATTACAGCTTATTCAAAAAAATTGCAATAATTATGTTTCTTTATTTTATTTTTTTTTTTGATTACTAAAGCATTTCTACGACGACGACGATTGCTAACAGTTCAAGTTATATATACACTTTTAGTTCCAACTATCCATGAATGGAAATAGACATTTTTTGGGAAAACATGTGTCCTAGGGGTAAGTTGCGCCTGTACATTTTCCAGTCTCGCAGCAACACCAAGCCACCGATTTGAAGTCGGTATTGTGCATATAAAACTTAGTTTAGTAGCATTTTAGAATAACCACCAGATGCTCTATATATTATATATAGCAATAATAATAACAATAACTCAATTCAACTTCGCAACAGTGTTAGCTACATTGCAAACAATCTTTCAGTACATAATATTTATGGTGAATAAAAAATAGATAGATTACTTTTTAATTCTCTACTCTAAGTGGACGACTTAGCTAAACAATATAATACGTTGTTAATATTTTGAACAATGATTGCACAAAACATATCTACTTCAAACTATTTTACAGGTAAAAACTTTTTATAGAAATGTAAGGTATATGTAAGGCATGGATATGTAATACAATATACTGTTCTGAAGATAAATACTATATATAATACTTTTAACTTAATAATAGACACAGTAATAAACAATATCTCCAACGGTACTTAAGACATTGCCACTACTAGTATTTAATTACCTAGTATGCTAGTATGTTTCTAAACTCAATACACTGAGTGTTCAGTATATAGTAAATACTACATTTAAATAGTTTCAGATGTTTTAAATTTTCTAATCATTTATGCATGGAATAATATACGCACAATATAATGGTCATTAGTAGAACTATCACTCGTCAAAATTTTATTTTCATCTGTGTTCCTTGTAATATTGTATATTGTACCACAATAAATCTTAACTTAAAATTTTTCATATTTTCTTTATTATTATTTTATATACACTGTAAGCCGATCACTACTCCTTAAGTGAAATTACGCTTTGTTATAATGAAATTCGCTTTAAATGCAGGACATCTAATGTTGTAATTTAACAATTCATGAACATTGTTCCCTCCTTCTGTTCTGTTCTGAGCCTTAACTGCCTTCAACTATAAAGAAAATTAATTTATATTACTTTTATTGCTTTTTTTCGTTTATATCTGCTTTACTTACACAATTAACCACAAATTTTCCCCTAAGAACTGGAACTAGTAATAAATTATGTAGGAAATCCCATATGCCAATAAAAAACTGAATTCGTCCCTGAACAAAGATCAACTAACAAACTCATGAAATTATTATTATCTTTGCCAAACATACTCAAACACAATGAAACATCCAATAATGTGCTGTGTGCGAGTATATAACGCAGAAAGTATCTATTCTTATTCCTTTCTCAAATATATGAAAAACGCAGATACTTTAAGTAAGATAAACGCGACCCCATAAATGTACGTAATACTGTGAGTTTGGTGTTCGGAGTACTCGTATGTGAAAGTATGTGTAAACATGCTTAGAAGCTGATATGGTTGAATGTATATAAAGAAATAAATAAATCATAAAATGGCATAAAAATCATTTTCAGTGCTAAATACAAAAAAAAAAATAAAAATATATTCAAAATGATGAGAAACATACTTCAGCTGTAGTAACAATGCAAACACAACTGCAAAAAATAAAATTTTACATAAAATTGCTTACTGATGCCGATGTGCGAAACAACAACAATCAAATTACAAACGCAAATGAAATATCGATTTATATTCAATTGAATGCAGTAACGAAAGATATAGATATAGATACTCTTATTCACACACGCAATATGGGCGTAGGAAATCAATATAAATACGACCGATTGCACAATTTCTAATCTCCATAATTTCATTATTTATGAACTGAAAAAGGATTCATTTGAACGTAAGTGCATAAGTGCGTTATTGCGTTCGTGCGTTCGTGCGTTCATACGTTCGTACGTGTTTGCGTTTGTGCGTTTGTGCGTTTGCCTAAGTCACAGGACGCGAGAACCATAGCCCGGCCCAATCCGTTTAACGTCAAAAAAATATAATTTTCCAAGTCAATGAATGATGTTGGCGGCGTATAAGGACACATAATGTAAACGCTTGATAACGCTATGAACAATTGTTTGAAAAATAGCACAAGTCCTTGTCTAATATCTTAGCTGTGCTCTTGTATAAGCCGAGAGCAATAAAATTAGCTTCACAATATCAACAGAAAATATTGAGTAGGACAAAAAAAATTGCGAATAAGAAAAGAAAATATGGTAGAGTTTCATAAAATTATAGGGGGACCTCATAATCGTAGTCGACGCATAGCACAGCATGTAATTTATTTGAGCCTGTATATTAATATTGGCAACTTACATTGTGCGAGTATACCGTTCTCAATAAGATAACAACAAATTCAATTACTCTAAATCAGCTGGGATTATGTGGGTGGAAAGTGTTGATTGCTAGCATCAAAAAAACATTGCACTTCCTCTCGGAAAATTTGCGGGAATGTATGAAAAGTCGAGTTGAACTAATGGAAAAATTGAGATTAAATTGAATTTTGAAGGGAAAAAAGTCTTAAATTAATTGCATAAACGAAAATAATTACAAATAGAATAAATTACTTTAGAAAGTTAAGGAACTTGGGGAATAAAACATATAGTATATTGAAGTCGGTTTTGACGTAACAAATCAAAAATATTAAATCAATATTATATATAATATATATTAAACTATTGAGTTGAATATCCCAATGTAGTATAATGTGCACCAGTATATAAAAGTAATATAACAATATACCATAGATTTTAAATTATATTAATTACTTTCTCGTTTTATTTCATCTAGAATAGTTACTCTTCTGTACTCTTCAAAAAGTACCAAAATAATAGTATTGATTTTACTTGAGTTTAGAACCAGAATTGAATAAGAATATATGTACCTTATTTCTAAGCTGGATATTTATTATTTAGAAAATTGTTTATTTTCAAATCCAAAAGACTTATTTTAATCGCCAAATATTGATCATCTGTGGTCTTTGAAAAAATCTTTTGCTGTACGTAACGACTGCAACACAAACCCAATGTAATGTTTTGTTGTATAAATTTTCTTATTTATTCAGAAGCAAGTATTCCACATGCTGTGCTATTATTTGAAACTATTTATGTCTAAGGGAATATAAAGGGAAACCCGTCATAGGGAAAAACATATATTTTCTCTGATAGTAAATCAGCACTCCTAATACTACACTCACATCGAGTGACATTAAAACTAGTGTGGAAATAACTTCTACTTCTTAAAGACCTTGCTGAAAGGAACAGGGTTCACTTAATATGAATCCCAGGGCACAGCGGATTTGAGAAAAACGAAAAAGCACATGAACTAGCCAGAAAAGGGGCGGTCTCATATTATATTAGGCTGCAACCATTCTGCCATCTTTTATGGAGCTTTTTCAAACATAAAATTAATGAGTGGCTAGAAAGAGTAGCTCAGACTATTTAGGAGGATACCATTGCATGCAGACAAGCTAAACAATCAATGCAGTATCGATCAAAACCCAGAACCAGGAAACTATTTATGCTGAACAGAAGTAGCATCCCACTTGTCACATAGTTTCTCACTGGGCATTGCGGAGTTAAAAGCATCTATCGGGTATTACTGAATACGATAGCTGCAGACTTTGTTACGAAGAAGAGGAAACAGCAGAACACATTTAGTGTCACTGTGATAGTCTTGCTAGACTCAGACTTCGGTCCACTTATAACGGAATTAGGCAACATCTATTCAAAGGACATAATGGAGTTCTTAACTGCTACTAAAGTGGGTATGTCACAATAATCTTCAAAGGATGCAGTGATGTGGTGACAAGTTCCACACCCGTTTTAAAATCTAATCTAATTTAAACATCCCATTTGCCTCACACAACAGCTACATCTATAAGATTTTCTCGTTATTTTTCTGATTACCCAATTTTGTTCTCTTCTTAATCTATTATTCAAATTAATTTATATTTATTTCTTAGAAAGGTACATTATTATCAAATAATGCTTTAATTTAGCCATAATATTCAAATAATATGTTCTTATAATAGTAATTAATAATAGTTCTTTAGAGAAATACTCCACAGAATTGTTACTTTTGATACATTTAATACACTTCTTAATAACATTATAATCAATTAAGTAATTAATTTAATAATATGTTAGGTTTCACATTAAAATCCAATTTAATAATTTAATTATATTACCGTCACACGCAGTAACCTTTTACATTTCTCTAGTTTATAACAATTATTCTGGCCTTAAACATGCAAATATTAAATTATTCACTCCAAGAGAAGCCAGAAATGCAAATTGGCGCTTTATTACGGTAAAAATATTTTACTAATTTCACTAATTATTTATTTGCATCTTCTAATCACACAAATTATATGTTAATTAAATTCCAAAATTTAAATGCACGCGGTTGTATTTGATTGCATTTTGCATTGAACGGATAATGCGCCCAAATATATGCAACGTAATTGTGGTTCGAGCTTGGAATTTTAATTTATAATTTTTTTTATTTAGTTTGAAATTCAATTGGGCTGCTGTATGGTAACTTGTAATACAACTGTGTGAATTGAATATACAAAAGCAAAAAAATTAATAAAAGCCGATTTTAACTACATACTTTTTGACTACAAATAAAGCCGATTTAATTGAAATTCTATTACTTGCAAGCTTTGATATTTGCCACATGAAACTTTTGTACTATTTTGTAGAAAAACCTTGTTTATTGTTGTGTTAAAATAATAGAAATTAAAAGAACAATAAATTATAATGTAACAATAACTCTTTGATTATTAATACATTAAAAACTATTGCATACTTTGATATTCGATTGTAATTCCATGATATGGAGTAACTGAACGGAATACATATTATATATAGATGAGATTTAATTCAAGGTTCGTGCTGTTTAACATTTTCGAATTACTTCAGCGCACATGGGACGAGCCAGCCTCAATAATGACATTTGGGAGTTATGATAATTGCGTATTGCATATTTTGCCAGTACTGTGCAATATACGGCAAAGAGCGTCGAAATAAAATTTCTTAACAGTGAACATTTTTTATATTTTTCTATTTGTTTTCTATTTAAAACTGGCTTAAGTCATTGACTATGAGCCATTAAAAATTCATGGCACAAACGAAACACATTTGTCAGAGTGGATTCTTTGAGCCTTTATGTTCTTTTTTTCTATCTCCTTCCTTATGGTTTGCTTTTATCTCCATTGTTATATAGCTTGCTTTTTTACTTCCAGGTTCCATCAGCAATATAGATGACGCTGAGTATCATTGCAATAAAACACAAGTGCGCAAGGTCATTTCCGGTGTGGTCGGCGCTGCTTCTTCTGTTACATCCATACAAGTAGCCAATTTACTGAGGCTTTTTCGCATTCCGCAGGTGAGTTGCAAAAATCTCTACTCCTTTTGTAGGTTCCCAACAAAAACAACAAAAATGAAATTGTTTCCTAGGACATTTAAAGAAAATGTGAAAAACTTTACTGTAATACTTTGAAAATAGTTTAAAATCCTATTATGGCGTACCTTGTATATCAGTTGGCATAAAAGTCGGATAAGCGTAAAAGTTAAAGGAAATAAAAATCAATTTCAATAACTCTTCATAGTTTTATATATATGTATATATATTACTTTTTTAAGTTTAAGATATATATATATAAGAAGTTGGTAAAGATATGAATAAATTGTGTGACCACAAAAACTGTTTATATTCCTGATCTGCATGATAAAACAAATCAATCAAACATATCTGACTCGTTTTCTACATATCTGTTTATTAGAAATTATCTCTTTAGGCAAAATTTAAACAAAGACTATTCCAAAGTTATTAGAAGATTATTTCAAAAAATTTTTACAGACGGATGTAAAAATTCCGTTAATTCGGTAAATACTTTCAGTTCGATTATTAATAAAATTGATTGACTTAACCACCAAAATAATTGTTTATAATATTTATAAATTAAGAACCATTAGACATTAAATAACTGCAAATCCGTACAGTCCGAAAAAAAAACATCCAAGATATCTGGGCTGCTTGTGATGAACTTGATATCACTATTAAATACCTTCTCAAGCCTAATAAGAAAAACTATAAGAAGTTTATGGATGTAAATATTAAGTACACATCATTAGCCGTAAATATGAAAGCATATCATTGAACATAATCCATGGGTCATAGTATTAATCAAATTGTATAGATTATCAAAATAATATAAATGAAACGAAAATATAATCTGTAGTAAATAATGAACTCTAAGCTATTGCTTTACATAATTCTAAAATTATGTGTTCTATATTCTATATTACTTCTTTTGTACATTCCGATTAAATAAAATAAATCGTCTTTTCGAACGTGAAATCTTTATCAGTTCAGTTTATCAGTTATCAGTATAGTATAGTAGTATAGTTACTTTTATTACGTACTTTTAATTTTCCCATTAACTTTTAGTTAATCATAGTTTTAATGTTTTATCAAGATATCAATACTTTTTTAAGTAAACCTTTTACTAATGTATTTCAAATTATTATTTAAGACAGGTCCTCGCTCTTTAAAATTCAAGGTTCGTGGTTTCATAAACGCTTCACAAACAAGATTCTGACGTCAGAGCTTGCATTTAAGCTCTGCATTTAAAACAAAGAGAACTACTGTTTTGTTCCTCACTTTAATTTTTTCTGAACTTATGCGGCTATAGTCAAAATTAAATTTTTATAATTTTTCCTTGTTTTTAAATCTCACACCTTCCGAAATACTTTCACAAACTTTAAAGTACTTTCGCTACCACTTTTTCAACACTTTTTCAAAATAAATGTCGCAGCAGTTGTGGGACGTTCTGCTTAGTTCAGTTTAGTGCACACTAAGTTTGGTGTTCGTTGACATTAATGCAACTGCAGTGATGAATTTGAGAGGAAAATAATGGAAGGTCATACACAAGTCACTGGAATATTTGGTTTAGAGGATTAAAAAACACTTGCTTTTGCCCAACATTATTTTAGTGTACTTGCATTCACAATTCACAAAAGGGTTTGTTACTACTAGTATATCTACCTATGATCACCCTGCCATATAATTTAGTTTAAATCCCAAAAAATAATAATTTCATCACTAAGTGAAGGGATGATTTTGGAAAAAATAAAAATAGAAATGAAACAATTTTAGGAATCAAATTTGGAACTGATGAATAAAGATTATTAGTCGTATACAGTTTTAATCAAATGAGGCATATATATTCAATAAACACTTTTGTATAAATGATTACTGAAAATGTTATTTAAAACTAGCTTTAACCAAGCATTAACAAGATGCATTTTGAAAGATATTATACTTCTCATCATCTGAGTCGAGTTTAATATGCATCCACTTTCGATATGAATTTTCTTATTCTTAATGAAATGAGTACAGAAAATGAACTTTTGCGTGGCAGATATTCAGGAATACTAAATACTTACACTTAAATGAAACTATTATTGTTAAGTACATCTTTTCTTGCCGCACAATGCATAGTGTAGTGTTCTAGGAGAGTGTCTTAGCCATTCTTGTTTAAATTTTAATCACAGTGCACACTTTACTTCCCTTTAATAATCATAAAATATACAAAATTGCAGCACTTTAATCAACTTTCGTATTTTTCTTGAAAATATTCTTGCTGCAGGCAACAATTTATCTACTTAAATAAATTTCAGAATGCACTTGAGCGCAGTGCAGTAGTGTTAGTATTTTTTATCTCTCACATACAGTGCTCAAGAAGTGTACTTAACTTGTGAACATACTTGAAGTGCGCTGAAAGAGACATCAGATACCTTATATATACGAGTATTTATAATAAATTTGTTGACTTGAATTGATTTACATCTGTTCCACTACTATCTTTACCTATGTGGAGAGTATATATTGATGGTGCGCTTAGATATAGATAGATTTTATATAGTCTTATGGCATTTAATCTTCGGCAAAGCCAAAACGTATGCATTTTCTTATTCTATTTAATTGGTTAGAAATACTTTTTTTGGTTTTTGTTAGCAGGAGGAAAATCAGGAGGAAAAAACTATAATATTTCTATAAATTAATTTTATATATTTTATTGAATTGTATCTGATTTAATTCAGGATGTCATTTATTGTAAAGGTCAGCATTGCTCACGCCTGTGAAATGTCATCAACTTTGGTGAATTAATGGGCAAAAATTGCTTCAGCAAAAACTATTAAGCAGGAAACTCTTCCTTCCTCTTCCTTCCTATTCTGTGAGAATATTGTAATACATTAATTTTTCTGAACTTAATGTTCTTACTGTTATTTTACAAAATGAATTAAATATTTTACAACTCAGTTGAATTTTAAGAGAAAATTCTTAAAATCTTTTACTGCCCTTTTCAGTATATTTTTCACTCAGAAAATGGCAGAAATTAATCGTTTCGAAGCAAACCAACGCTCATCGCTCGATTTTTAATTAAAATTTTAATCTGTGAAGCATAGTTTCAAGAAATCATTTCTTCAGAATTATTTGCCAAAAGAGATAATCAATAAAACTGCATCAATTGTAATTGTCTTAAATTTATGTAAAACTATGCATAATTTAAAGCGCGGCAAACCAATATTAAAGTAAATCAAATTTAAAATCCTCCATCACTTTGTATTCTAAAGATTTGCTTTAAATTCTTTGCTCAAAATTTATTCTTTTTTGTTCCGCAGGTTTCGTTCTTCTCAACAAGTCCTGAGCTAAGTAACAAGCAACGTTTCGAGTATTTCACCCGCACAATACCTTCGGATCATTACCAAGTCAAGGCCATGGTCGAAATTGTGAAGCGCATGGGTTGGAGTTATGTGTCTATTATTTACGAAGAAAGTAACTACGGCATTAAGGTAAGTGTAATGTTTTAGAATTTAGCTTTTTCCTTACCTTACCTACTAGTACTTATACTTGTACATAAACTCAGAGATGCAACGGGCAGACAAGCAGATAAGCAAGTATTTAAACTTTCATAATTTTTCTCTTAAGACAATCATGTCATAGGTCCTTGGCACTTTATACAACGATATGCAGCAGGTTAAAAGCGAATGTCTGAAAAATACGAAAAATATGTCACAAAAGAGCACTTAAAGTTTGCAAAGCTAACTTTATATCCTTGCTGGAATAGATTGTGTCTTGCGGGACAGCAGGAGTATTATAGAAAAAATGTTATCCTAATTACGATTATCTGTACATAGAAAGACAACTTCAGTTTACTCATCTTAAAAAGTTAAAAGGGATAATAAAGTTTTTCTTAATGACCAATTAATTAATTAAAAAAATATGACCAAAACTTGATTCTTGCTTGATTGCGTTACCATTTCGGTAGTACTAATGCATTTCACTTCATTAATTCCAAACCAATTCAATTTTATAATTCTCATTTTATGTTCTTTTCTAATCTGAAATTTCTAGTTAGATTTACTTTTAATATGTGTTAGTATATAAACCTTTGATTAACATTTTAGGCTTTCGAAGAACTGGAGGAGTTGCTTGCGCGCCACAATATCTGCATCGCAATAAAAGAAAAACTTGTCAAGGACTCGGGCGTTGCTGAGGAAATAGCATATGATAATATCGTGCAAAAGCTCTTAACGAAGCCGCGTGCTCGAGGTAAGCATACTTACAGGATACTTATACTTATAGTGGAACTATATAACTAAAAAGTCTGTGAAATCAAAAGAATACATGTATAGAAAGTACGTCAAAGAACAAGGATTTCGAAATTACTACTTTCAAAAGCACTAAAAATTGTTCAAAGATAAGAGATGATATGAGTTATTTATTTTTTAAAATAACTTTTAGTTTGATTTTTTCAAAATATGCAGGACCTTTAATTGGTATTCATGCACAACATTCACTAAAGAAATGAGAATTGAATCGAGTAAATATATACTTTTTATATGTGAATTAAAATATAATTTCAGTTTAAATGGTAATAGTTTAAATGAATTTACATTAAAATATTACATTAGTTTAAGTAGCACTATTGGCACCACTGAAGACCGGAGGAAAATGTACCTTTTCTTAAACGACTGTTTCCATTAAAGTGTCAGGAAGTACTGAATCCAAACTTACTATTATTATGACGTTCACAACTAATCATTGACTAAGATTATCATTAGGAACTTAAACATATTGAACATCCCTTCAACAGCTCAAACGTTTTGAAAGATTTGAATTTAAGGACACTGGACAATGTATTTATAGTAATATCAATGGATTATATTATATTCTCGTTACTTGTTTAATATATCGTTTACATATCCAAAATAAATGAAGCACTTAACATAAATATGCTTTAAGATTCAGCATATTCGTACTCTTGCTTGTATCCTTTTTTATGGTCTATTTAATGAAATTTTACAATTTGTGGATTAAGTTTGATTACTGAGACAGTAAAAAGGTTAGACACGCCCTTTAATCACTGCACTGAATGTCAATTTATGCCGCCTGATTACAAAATAAAAATTGGGTTTATTTAGGAAGGAGAAGCAAAAGAAAAATGAATTGGCTTCTGCATTTTTTAAAGTCAAGAAAAGATTGCCACTTTTGTACGTAAGCCATTTATTACATTTCACAAAAAAGGACCAAAACAACAATCCCAAAAGCTGAAAGCCGATTTTCAATACGAAGTCTATTAATCACAATGACAAAGCACTTCAACAATTTAAAATTGCGCCTTTTCGAGGCTGATTTTCACACGCTTCAAAATGTCCTTAGGTGTGTGCATTGTGGGGGAACTTAAGTACACCGAATTCAAGATTTTTCTGATTAATATTTACTTGGATTTATAGGTACTTAAACTTTCACATATACCACCAGAACACGATATTGAGTATAAGTACATTAAGGATTTTTCTTACGTAAATAAATTCGCATTTAATGAGTTGTGCTAAGCTTCAGTACAGCAGCTGCAAAGGCTTCTGGCGTGTTAAACGTTAATTAATTTTATTGAATTAGAAGAGAAAATATTAATGAGTATCTGTGGGTTGACAATGGAAACTTTAATAAGCATTATATTAACCCACACAGTATATTGAAATCGAATTTTCTCTCTATGGTTATTAACATAAGCTGATTACTATGTGAACATGTGTGCACATTTTATTCTACTCCAAACGCATCATGCCCCATTTATCTCAACAGTAGCTACCAAAATATTAGATATCACATTTGGTCACTTATTGTATAAAACGAACTAATTAAATCCACTACGTAACACAATTAACTGATTTTTTTCATTTATTCGTTCTAACCTGACTTGACAATCACTGTCTGATAATTAACATTAAAAATAGAGTTGTTGGCTTCGTGATTTTGATGTGGCGGCACTATTTTAGTGAAATATGCCAAACATAACTATCTTCCAAGACATCCGATGAAATTCACAAATCAAAAATCCATTTTATTTTAAAAAGTCACTGTATAGTGTGGCATTTAATCTGGATTAGGTGGAAGTGACAGCTCTGTGCACCTAATCTGATTTAAGTACATCAAAAGCATGGGTTATGTCACTATTTAACTATTTAACTATTTAACTATTTCTATAAATTATGTATAGAATTATGCTTATTTGGACAATCTGTAAACTCTCGATACTTTTGAAAATGAACACATACGTCCATTATGATCCAGATTAGAAGCTATATCAAAGGGATCGACTGGGATAAGATGTTTGAATGATTGCTATGCGACAGCAATGTCCAAACACTATAGTGCACTGATATATCTAGAAGCTTGAAAAGTATCTACATCACAACTGTTATTTACGTGTCTCTTGACAAAAATTAACTCAGTTCCTAACACCTACTGTAAAGTAGATTGCAGATGCTTTCACGAATATTTTTTAGAAGTAATTATATTTTATAAGTATATCGTAGTTATTGCAAAATATAAAAGTTTAATTATAAAACAATTATCCATCAAATTTGCTGAAGTTAAATTTTGAAAATGCTTATATTAAATATTTTTACTAATCTTATATCATGTAATTCAGATTTCTTTTTATCCGTACAGGCGAAACAAAACAAAACACATTTAACAAGAGTAAAATGAATTGAATTAAGTTAAATATCCTTTGTCAATCAGAATAACACATACTTTTCCAATTTCCTGTATAAGTTTTCCGTTTCAGATAAAGTTAAATGAATCTTTTATTTCATAAGAAATTGTAAGGTACGAAGGAAGGATGTGCTTCCTAGCGCCATCTGTGACAACACATGTTGTAACATTTCTTCGTGTTTTTGTTTACTTCTCTGACGTGCGGATGTTGCGTGTGTATTCACTAATAATGCCATAAAGTTTCCAAATCGACTATAGAAACCAATATTGGAAGTTCGCCATTTCCTGTTGTTTCCCAAAGTGAATACTTTTTGGATTTGCTTTTTAAAGATTTTTATTTAATTTTTTATTTAAGATTACAAAAAAATTAAAAATTTATTTTAATTTTTAATTTAAACTAAATTGGACATTGATTTCTTTACTGAATAAACGAACCGACCAAAATCGTCTTGTCTTTTTAAAATTTAACTGTTGACATTCAAGTAATATAATGGGATCGGTTACAAGCAATAATTTATCCCTTCGTCTGAACACATTTCGTTTGATCGACACTGGAAAAAGCTTCACCTACTACACTTTTCTTGCAAATCTTTTTTTTTATTTAAAGTATGACCCAACAAATATCGGTAAAGCTTCTCTCAAATGAAGCTTAAGAATTCTTGGAATGAATATTTATTTTACTAAATAGTAACACGAATAAACCTTTATGTATTTGATAATGGTTTCCATAGAGATTGCTATAAGTATTAGAGTTTCTAAAATATATAAAGAACGTCTTCCTTAGGGTGAAGGTTTAAAATGTTTGCAGGTAAATTTAGCTGCCGTACTATGCAGATGACCATTTCATTTTTCCGGCTTAATATTTTGTTTTTGAGGAAGACCTGAATCAGACTTTATAGTAGTATTCTATGCTTGCAGTTGCTTTATATGTTAAGTAGCAATATTCATCAAAAATAAAGTTATAACCATCTTTTGTTAAGTAGGTGTAGAGTAACACTTAAGTTCAAGATCATAAATAGTGACAACTACATGTGCTATATTTTAACCTTTAAAGTTAAGATACTACTATTGGATTCTTAAAACAAGTCTAAATTTTGAAAATTTAAGGTTATTCTGAGGAGTACATACAATATTTTTTCTCGTCATTATTTTTAACCATTACGTTATAATGGATTCACGAAAGATCCTAATGCATTATGTTTAGTCTGATAATTCAGAAATTGACTACTGATTCTGCACTTTAAAAGCAGTATTCGCTTTTTATGTTTTGTTTAATAGTCCCATCAGTCCTAAACGTGCCTTAACTTAAAGTTTACATCACTACAATATTCTTATCCCTATCAGGAACAATATCAAGATAAAAAAAGTTACAATATTAAGAATTGTATAATTCGACTTCGATGGTTGATTTGCTTCTGCCTCACAGTAAATGAAATCGATGAGTTTGCTTTTTATTAAAGACAAAAGCACAATACCAGTGTCCTAGCGGAAACAGCGGATATGAGAAATTCGTAAGCAAAAAGTAAGTTGTGTAATGAAAATAGGATGTGTCGACAGCAGCTGCTCTATGCCATGTTATTGACTCCCTGAATATCATCAGTGCTAATACAAACAACAAAAAATAGGTTAGAAAAACAATGACCGGAATTACAATGACCAGAAATACTTGAGGCAATAAGTTGGAGTAGAAGAAAAAAATACTCGTGTCTGTTCCTGCTGCTGTTGGTGCCTGTGCTATAGCGAAGGTATAAAGCAGTGCACAATGTAATAGCAACAGCGGACATCTTCAAAAGCAGCAACATCAGCAACATCAGTAGCATTCAAGGCACCAGAAACAATGTGGCCATTATGCCAGCTATCATTAGCAGCCATTCGCAACAAAGTACGTCACTTGTGCGAGTACGCAACATCTCAGGATGAATTTGAAATAAATGTGCAGGCATTCAAGTGGAAATGCTCTGCTGACCCATCTATCGCCTCTTGAACATATTGCTTGCTACTGATTTGGGTGCTCTTTCCGCCAGTTCGAATTAAGCTGTTGGAAATTGGCTACTGTTGCCGAAGTTGAAGTAAAAACCGCTGCCATCGTTGCTTAAGATTTTGATAAGAGGTTCTTAAATTTGATTCATTCTACTTTATAAATTCTTACTTACTTCTTATTTGCTTCAAATATCACAACAATAAGCATATTTGTCATTATTTATTAGTCAACATTAACAGCAGACGTTAGACATATCTTTTAACAATGAACTTGTATTTATGTATTAAAATGGAACATTTTCACTCTCATTTCAGTACGTCTTACTTTCATTGTTCCCATTTGAATTCAATTTAGGCCACACTACAAACTCCAAGTGAAGTCACAAATTGATTAAGAGTCCTTAAGAAGATGTCAATTAATACGAATACTTGAATTTAAATACTATTTGTTTTAATTCAAGCCCAAGTGTGTAGCAATTAAGCTTGTATTCATAGATGTACATTGATACTTATATGGTGAAGGATATTAAATTATTTACGCACCAGTACTAAGTACTACAATTATAGTATTCTTAGTAAATGACTGTTAAGTAATTTAAATTGTACTCCTAATAAGATTAATAATTAATAATGTTAATCAAATAGTTTGTTTATAAAATACATGCTTTGGATTAAATTGAAAACATTCAAACAATCAGCCATACTTTTGTGATAATAGAATTAGGAGAACACATTCTTTGAAATAATCAAAAGAACTCGCAAATATTATTTCAATCATTTATTCCTTATAAAGGATCAAGGTTTATTAAAATAACTTAATCATTAATCACTACATAATTCGAGTTATCACGCTTAAGGTAATAAATACTTTATAGTCTCGTTTGATCTTTAAGGAAAGTTTCCGCAGTCAAGTTTCATTCGATTACAAATTACAAAAATTGAAACAAATTGAAAGAAAAGAATAGTATCGCTATTTGTATCGCCAGTACCATTTTGTGGCTTACGAAGTGGTAATTTCTTCTGACCTTTTCAGAAAGAATGGAAGAAATAAATCAAACCTATCACAATCAAAGTTTCTTATAGGAGCCTTTAATCTAAAATGATTAAAGAATTGTATGTCTCTAAGTAAAAATCTTTATATACATTTTGAAAAGCACTGTAAAGTTAAAGAATGACCTTACAAAACTGGGAACTTGCTGGTTTTGTAGAAGTCTCAAAACGCATTGATTCTCGGCATTTATAAATAAGCAGAAAAAGCATTTAGATAGACATTTAGATAGATTAAGATAGGTAACACAATAGATCTTCAGGTCACAGTTTATGGTTTCCACAATATCTTATAAATATATATATTAAATATAAATATAAATTTCATCTACTTATTTTAATTACTATATGGAAAAAATATTTACCTGATTCTTCTTTTTTCTATTAATAAAATATATTAAATTATTAAGTTAAACACCAAATAAAAGTAGTTTTTTTATTCTCTAACAATTTCTTTTGGTTATTGCTTTTGAATCATATCCATCCAACCCTTTCCAATTATTATTTGGAAATGTGCCAATAATCCATGTATCTATTTTACTTGATACATATTTGACTCTGCATAATCTATTTTATTATTTACACCATTTTTAGGCGCCATTATATTTGGTTCGGATCAGGAAGTGCGTGAAGTAATGCGAGCTGTTCGTCGCAACAATGCAACTGGTGCCTTTTCATGGATTGGGTCAGATGGTTGGAGTGCGCGGAATCTCGTTTCTGATGGCAACGAACCAGAGGTACTTAAAATTTTAAACATAAAAACAAAATAAAATTTCGACCAAATTATTACCACAACCATTACCATAAAATTAATGATCTTGCTCCACGCATGTACAAATTTCCACCGCAGACAATGTAAAAAATTATGAACTTTGGTACGAACAAATTTGATAAATGATTCCTGCGAGAATATGCATGAAGAAGATAATAACTGCAAAATGATAGATGAAAGCTGGCGAATGAACTTTAAGCAAAAACTCAAACACGATATTGTGGGAAAACAGTACAAACATATACGAGGATGTGCAGATATATGAAATATATATGCTTGTATTATATACATACAGCTTATGCAAACTCTCTACGAGTATGTACAGAATGGCCATAAAACGAGGCAATGATTGATTATTAAATAATTGAAATTAATTGTTCGTAAAAAAATTTATTAAACTGAGTAGTCAACTTTTAGGCGGAAACAATACAAATGATTGGGTTGCCATTTTAATATGTAATATATCATTGGAAATAGGGAGTGTTGAAACATTAACAATACGCACCAGTAGATTTATTTTTGTATTTTTATATTTACAGAAATAGATTACGTGATTAAGTAAAATATGGCTGTGTTAAATGACTATTTAATCGAACATTGTATATTTTAATGAATAAAATTCGATGGACATATGAATTCAGTAGATTATTTCACTGTTTAAAATCGGTTTTAACAAGAAATCCATTAATATATACACAAATTATAAAAAAATATATTCATATTATGAGCTTCAATAATCTCTAGTTTGCCATTTTATTACATGTTATGCTGCATAGTCATGCTGCATTCTACTGCGTTCTACGAAGTGAACTAGAAATTAACCTTAGTACTTCCTTAATAATTTTGTACTGTGCATTAAGACCTACCTTTAAATTTTTAAATATTTATGTACTTATATTTTATAAAGCTTTCAATATATATTTCTGTGTTCGAACTGTAACTTACTATAGGATATATCTGTTAAGTGTCGGCGATACTCAATTTTTACAAAAATATACATGTATGCAATAATTTGCTTCTAAAGTATTTAAAGATTCTTATATTTAAAGCAATCATTTTTAATACCAAAGAAAGAATTCATAATATTTTGGCCTCACATATCAACTTAAGTAAATTTTTTGAATATTTATAATATTTTCCAGGTTGAGGGAACACTTTCCGTACAACCTCAGGCCAATCCAGTAAGGGGTTTTGAAGAATATTTCCTCAATTTAACTGTTGAAAACAACCAACGCAATCCTTGGTTTGTAGGTAAGTAAATTTATCTAAAACACTATTTATACAAGATTATCATAAAGTAATGCATAGACATGTAAGTATCAAGTACTTATACTAAGAAATGTACTAATATTAGAGACAATATATTTCTCGAAACATATTATTTAATTCCTTTATAACAGGTAAATTAAATTAATTAACCTAAATATTTCTTAAATATGTTTATCCTACAACATACAACATACAATAACTTATACAACATATAATAAGACATTCGCTTAATCCTTATGTTACTCTTAAATTATTTGTACTTTAAGAAAACAGAAAGAAAATAAAAATTTTAATTATTCTCGGTATCAATCTCTATCTTATCCAAAAAAAATAAAAGTTATTTATTATGTTTGGTATCTAATTCGTCCAATCTTATAAACATTTTCTTAATATATTCGATTATTATCAGGTTAGATTAGACTTTAAAAATCTAACTAAGTCACTCTAAAACAACTATTGTGAAGTCCTTGAAATTATCAGGAGGAAACGACCTATACTAACAATAGTTTCCAAAATGGCTATGGCTCCATATAATTCATTCCAGTACGTTCCCAGGGGAACATTGGGCCATAGAGATTACAGTTGTACCTAACGAATTGATTCTCTTTAAACGTAAGTTTCGCACCTCCAAATCCGTTGTGCGTGCTGTCGAAGTAGTTGGATTCGTAGTATCAATACGGGTACCAATTGAAGATTGTAATGCCATCGGGTTTAGCGATGCCGGCGGTACCTTACTAAGCCCCGAGGAAGGCTCCATATAATATCGTTATTAAAACATTTGATTTTTTAGATGTAGTTAAGGAGATCCAATAAGTTAACTTTCGCTGAATCTGCTAGGCCGGCAAAGAAACAGTCTTTTGAACATTGAAACTGCTTCATTTCTAGTCGTAAGCAAAGACATAGAAAGAGATTGATAGATATTATTTACTAATATGAAATATTTCAAACAATGTAATAATTATTTGAGCTTTTAAATAAATGTTGTTTACTACTCTCAAAGAGAACTGAATAATTTAAATCAAAATATTTCGAGATTATTCAACTTTGCTTAATTATTCCAACATAATAAGACAAGATTACTGATTCAGAAATAAATTACTCAAAAACATTATTATTTATCAATGTAAGAGATATAACACAAAAGATCAATCATGGTCGCGGTGCTCTGCTCAAATGGGAGCTAATACCCTGTTCTTTCTTATCTAAGAGATATAACGCAGCGTGATTTAATTCCTCAGATAAACCTACACTCCATCAAACTGAAAAATTTATGAGAAGTATTTTCTTCTTTTTACAATATAAGGAATAATATAAGTTCATTGCTAATGTTACCTTAATATAACAAAAACAATGCAACTCAAACAGTGCCTGATTCTAGAAAATAAGTTTGTACTCTAAATATTGCAGAATTTTGGGAGGACCATTTTCAATGTCGCTATCCAGGTAGCTTCAGCACACCATACAACAACTATAATCGTACATGCACCACAAAGGAGAAACTTTCACGAGAAAATACTGACTTTGAGGACCAACTTCAATTCGTGAGTGATGCAGTTATGGCATTTGCATATGCTTTGAGGTGAGTTACTAGAAGTCAAGAGAATATATTAAAGACTTCACTTAGAAATTATATGATTTGTCAATGAAAATAACTTTCTTGGATCAAATCATTAATTTACAAATTAATTTGCTCAAATATATAAACGGGGAAAATAAGTTCCCCTTTTATTAAAAAAAATAGATTGGTTTGAATAAACCTTTAGATTTAAAATGTTTTTATATAAAATATTGTATCAACCATTATACTTAATACAAAACAAATTTAAAATATTTTTTACTGAAATCCATATTTTACAGGGATATGCATCGTGCTTTATGCGGTGGCAAACCCTTGCTATGTGATGCCATGAAGCCGACAAAAGGTGCCGATTTGCTGAGATTTTTGCGGAAGGTCGAGTTTCAAGGTAAGCCAAGCTACCATGAAATAACGATTTTAAAAGCTTAAAGACTTTTCTTGACACCAAACACATTTCGACTTACCCAGTCACTTAGTTTAACACTGCACATTTCCACAAGCTTAGCTCGTTAAGCGTTTAAGTGAAAAATTGGCTTCGTTATAGCGTATTGGGAGCTGAGAATATAAAGTTCGAGAGTGCAGTTTCGTAGCAGAAATGCTTTATTTTTATACTTCTATATTAGATTAGTTTTTAATTTACACAAAAGTTAAATTTTAAATGATTTAGCTTATAAAATTTCAAAATCAAGTAAAAGTTTTGATTTGATTTAAATAAACTTTCCCACAAGACCCACCCACATACATTTTACAACCAATTTTCTGGAAATTATAAGAAAAAAAATTATTAAATTACAAGCAAGAAAATTTATTTTTCCTTAAGTGTCAAAAAAAATTAATATTTTTTGCATTACTTGCCCTTATTTATTTCAAGGACTCAGTGGAGATGAGTTTCGATTTGATATAAATGGAGATGGGCCAGCTCGATACAACATAATCCATTTTAAGCAATCAGCAGAAGGACAATATCATTGGGTTAAAGTGGGTGAATATTACGAGGGCGAGTTACGTTTGAATATGTCAGGTAAGATTAAAATTTATTTCATAATCGCATTAATCGCACTGATTGATTAGTTAAAAATCCTTGAGTTCCTAATGCCAACGATTTTCATACATTAAAATATACATTGGTATTGCCTAATTACAGAATAAGTTTAATATTTTAAGTTATTTAAAAAAAAAGATTAATTAACTTAACTTTTATAATTACTTTTATCAGTAAACAATGATTGTCATTTTACACACAATAATTTTATACCTGCTCTCTCACTATGACGTTTGTCTTAATGAAAATGAAGTTCATGCCCTAAAATATAGGCGAACTGATATTAAAATTATTTTAGCGTCATTCAACTTAACAAATTTTGCCTATATCTTTCTTCAAGGACGTAGACGAAACATTAACTCACTGGGTAAAGACTCAAAGGCTGCTGTAACTTGAGATTCTATTTATACGGATTAATGTGGCAGAAGTAACTACAAATAGAAGTAGAAGTAGTTAATAAACTAACGACTTCTAAATATAATAAACTCATTCCTATTTCTGCCAGTTTCATACAATGATTGATTTACAGATCTGACTTCACACTTAAACCATAGGAACATGATTAAAGCATCTTATATCATGACATATGGTAAATTTTTCCGAATAAAACTTCCACAGCTCGTGTTTGCAGGTGTACTTGACGAGATGCCCGAATATGGGTTGTTATACTATCAAAGCCTGTCTAGATCAATATTCAAACATCTGAATTCACCTTCTAGTAACTTCAAACTAGAAACCAGTTACATATTTTCGTAGAAATACAAACATCTACTCTCCTCTTTCTCTTAATTCTAAATTAGTTTACATGGCGTGTTTGCTTAATTCTACCTTAAGTTGAGCGCTATTCTTCTACACTTCCATATGACTGCAATACTCATATACTATGTTACCACATAACTACAATACTTATACTACTACAATATTTGTGTTCTACAATGAATTTTAAAACATCCAAATTTGCACTGAATTTACAGTGAATATATTTTACAAGGGCTCTCTAACTAAGCGAAGGAAGCCGACCTCATCCACTCCACTAGCCTAACAACTAGCGCTAAAATGAACGTAAAATATATGCAATTTGAAGCATTTAATGAGATTCTATGAATAAAATTTAATAAACCAAAGAAGAAAACAAAAAATAATATACCTATATAAAAAATCATTGACACGGACTCTAGAAATTATTCACAAAGAAACCCTGAAAAAACTATAAATGAACTGGAATTGCGGTCCACTGTGGAATAATTTTTTAAATAAATATTTATTGGAAATGGAATTGTGAACAAAATCAAATGAATATTAAATGACACATCAGTTGTGTGAAGAATAATGAATTATTAAATGATATTTTAATTCCGTTCGATGCTACTACACAAAAGAAATTAATTGACTAAAAAACAATCATGCAAATATATCACCGTACTATTTTCAGTCTGTATATATGGATATGTGGAGTGCTTTCAGAATATATACATACACGTCAAAATTTCATTATGACAAGCAAAATTTTCAACAAATTTATATGGAAATCAATAATAATCCGTCACTAATCTGTACGGTGTTAATTAAATATAAACACGTGATACATTTAAAGTTCCACAAAATCTGTCACAAAATGTGAATGACAGCACTCTATCCTGATTTCGGTGATAAAAGGATACGGCATTGATTTTCGCAACAATGGTAATTACAGCTGCTACAGTTCGGCTTACTTTAATTCAGGATATTTTATGTTTTTAAATTTCATCATGGAAAATAGCACAGCTGAACGGTAGCATTCTTCTGTAAATGCTTTTACATCCAATATACACATACATAGCATATGTATGCTATTATGGAGATATTTTATTTTTCAACAGAAACAGAATTACTCTCAGCTTGCAGTAAACATATTGCATTGATTAAATTACAAGAAAATCCTTTACGTATCCTGTATCGTTGCAGTTGAAATCTCTGTCAATGACTTCGTTTGTAGTTATTCGGAATTCTTCCATGTTTGTGACAATCTGCTGATGGCATGCCTGAACTGTTGGGAGAATTACACATAACACACATTGTTTATTCTTCACTTAGTTCTTGTTTCAATTTTTATTGTTTGTGAAATTTTCCGTAAAGGAACTTTAAGTGGATTATTTGGATTCTACTATGTACTTACAAGAATGTTTTAAAATTACTAGGCACAAACTTTATTTTGGATTGGATTTAATGACATATTCTGATTTATAATCAACTTTTCTGAGTTGTTAAAGAGAGACCATTAAAATCAGTTAATATATTTAGAAACATTTAATGAAAATTATTTATCTAGGTTTGTATTCCATTCAAAAAATCTATTACGTAACTTAGTTAGTGATATTTATGGCTGAAAAGAGCAGCTCAAACTGAATGAGATAATACCATTCCCTGCAGATAAGCTAAAGAATCCATGCCGAATAGATCAAAAGTCAGAACTAGGGAGCTACTTATGCTGAACAGAAGTGGTATCCGACTTAACACAAGGTTTCTCACTAAGCATTGCGGATTCAAAAAGCATTTATCAAACCCAGATATTACTTGAGGCGATAACTGTAGACTTTATTACGAAAAAAATTAAACAGCAGAACATATTCTGTGTCACTGTGATAGTCTCGCCAGATTCAGATATCGAGTGGCGTACTAGAACTACAGCACGCTGAGTGTGGGTCAAATTAAGAAATATTTAAAAAAAGTGTAGTTGCTCAGTTTCAAAAATAGTGCTTCAAACTATCCTTAAATTGTTTGCAGGTGAGTTGCTTACTTCAAAATCAACATAGAGGTTTAATTCCACCTGCTATGAAGAGCTATAGGTTAATACGTATTATTATTATTGTTGTCGGATCTATTGTGCTTTCTTCTGGGTTTAGAGTAGATCTCTAAGCCCTGTTGCGTCAATAAAAAGGAGTATAGAACCTACTTTACGGTAGGATAATACGTATCTCACAGGCGAATAAATTAGTAAACTTAGTTTTAGAATGACTACAAAATAAGTCAAAATAATTTTAAAATTAGCATACTTCAAATATTTATCACTAGAATCATATCATTGTTTTACAATCATGGTTAAAAGCATTATTTCTGATTTTATTAAAATTTGTGCATATTTATATCCGCCCTAGCAATACGGTCTATGTGTACCATGTACTTTCTAAGGCGTTTTTCGAGTTAATATAGCTGCTAGTTTAAAGTATGACAATGATTTCTTCATATCGCAGTATGTAGAGATATTAAGACTTACTTAACCGACTTAACTAATTTAAAATTTGTTCGATAGTTTCAAAATTTAATATGCATTTACGTTTATCATACGTAATTAGGTTAGGTTATACTGATGATCCTAGGGGGATCCACTTAGGCCCATAGGCACATTGTGCTACCGTATTATTGATAATAATCACTAACTGCAGCTTAAATGAGATTAATTTATTAGTTTATATATAAAATTTAATTAATTTTATTTAATTAATTTTATTTAATTAATTCATTTAAATGATATTAACCAAAATTACAATATGTACAATAAAAACTAAAGATAGTTATTCTCTTGCAATCTATAATTTCTTATATTTAACTTATATTATATTACATTATTTATTGTATTTAAGCTTAAAACGAATGATTTATTTAAATGTAAGCCATTTGTGATTTATATATGTGCATCCACAGAAGTGCAATTTAAACTGTTGCATCCGAAGCCACCTGAGTCCGTGTGCAGTCTGCCATGCGAACGTGGTCAAGCGAAAAAATATGTTGAGGGCGAAAGCTGTTGTTGGCACTGTTTCAACTGCTCCATGTACCAAGTAAGTGAACAGAATGAATCCAAAAGAAACCACTGGAATTGAATAACCATGAAATTCAATTTATTTGTGCAAATTTTTTTCACATCGGAAATTTATTTGAAAATTAGAATCATGAAAAGATTTTGCTGAGAACACAACAAAAGCTATATTATTGCATTTCTATGAGAATTCTCAGATAAATTGAATTTAAAATATTATTGGCTAGTGTTTTAATTTAAGAACTTCAGTACATAGAGAAACATTTAAAGAATGAAATACACATATAAATAAGATATTGTTTAATAAAATAAAATTTGTTAACAAAATTTTTTAAGTGTAAAAATTTAATATAAAAGAAACTTTCAAACGATATATAATAACACTAAGAATCTATGAGATACTTTACAAGTATCAGCTTATGCATTATCATTATCATTATCGAACATATCAACAATATTATCGGAATTATTGTAAAAATACAAATTTTTCATCATGCCCGTCTATTGAAGTGGACAACAAATCATTTTCCTCTTACTATAGCGAACTTATCCTTCTTATCCTTTACATAAAAACGCCATTATCGATACAATGTTAAGTAAATAAAGAAATCATTAGTCAATAGTATAAAATACGTAGTAAATAGATACGTTGTTACCTTGGAACAATAAAATACAGCAAAAGATCTGCTGACATTGACATTTTATTTGTGTTTTGTTAAACTGTTTTCCCAACTTGTTTATTTTTCATAGATACGACATCCAATGGATGAGACACAATGTCTTACATGTAAACTAGGCACCCTGCCCGATATCAGCAAACAATTTTGCCAGACAATACCGGAAGTTTACTTACGCCCAGAATCAGCCTGGGCGATTGGAGCTATGGCATTTAGTGCAACTGGCATATTGGTGACGCTTTTTGTTGTGGGTGTATTTGTTAGGTGAGTGGAAAATATATATATAACATAAGCCATAAGAAAGGATATGACAATCTTAAACAAATCTTGAATAAATTGCTTAAGTATTAAATATGTAAGTTATTTATAGATTTCAGTTTTACTCAAGCTTAAATACTTATTTTAATACCTTTTTATGTTATTTCAAAAATAACCCAAAATAACTGAAAACAAATTAAAAAGTTAACCAAAAACCATTAAAAATTTCATTTTGAAGTCAAGCAGCTGCCAGCAAAAATTTTAAATCTTCATTAGCAAATTTTTACGAGTTTTTGGTTAAGGAATTGGTTGGTTGGTCGAATATTGTTTCTTGCAGTTTAACTTCAAACTGCTACAGCGGCATTTTATGGCCTCATAATAAATTTGCCGGCAACAGAAATCATAAAAAATGCCTCTCGTGTTAATTCCGCATTTTTACAGCATAAAAGCCTGAATAATGGCGAACTTGTATACTTTTAGGCACAATGACACTCCAATTGTTCGCGCTTCTGGCCGGGAACTGAGCTATATTCTTTTAGCGGGTATTTTAATGTGTTATGCAGTTACTTTTGCTTTGGTGCTGAAGCCAACGAACATTGTGTGCGCTATACAACGGTAAGTAAGAGAAAAGTATTCATTTTTAGACTAAGTAACCTCAAATGTATACCTAAGCTCATAGGGACCTTTGGTGGTTTATAATAAAATAGGGCTTTTTAACTTCACACCTCGATATAACTACTTCATACAACTTCTTCATCTATGCAACCATCACCACAAGATGAAACTGTTTGAGATTGCAGAATGTCACCTCTGACGAAAGCGGAATAAGACTTCTATTCATATTGCTTGTAACTGTCTAGATTTTACCTGAAGAGGGAAAAGGATACTGTGGTGGGAGCTTCCAGTGCCGTCTGATATTAGAGAAATACTCTGACCTTTATATATATATATATATATATATATAAATATATATATACTGAATCTTTTCACTCCTAGGAGGAGCATAGGTCCGCATATTTATTACGGTATTCATATTCCTTGTGACTGTCTAGATTTTACCTGAAGATGGAAAAGGATGCTGTGGTGGGAGCTTCCAGTGCCGTCTGATATTAGAGAAATACTCTGGCCTTTACTTAAGTATATACAGATATATATATACTGATTCTTTTAACTCCTATGAGGAGCATAGGGCCGCATATTTATTACGGTTTCGTTAATCAGTTGGTTTAAGATTGATTGGTTCTGGTGTTGGTGCTGCCAACTGTTGCCTCCAGATCGACAGTAAATATTGTGACAGTACTTCTTTTGAAGGTATACGAGCGCCGTTGTTGACCAGTTACGGTTGCTCCGTCGTCATCTCTTTTACAGACTCCTGTCTAAGCATGTAACTCTATCCGCAACCTACCACCTCAAAATATCCAGTGGGTAGCTTGCAGGTAGGGGTTTTTAAGGAAGTGACCTTCTTCCAACTGTTTGGTCCGCGGGAGATATTTTATTTCCCTCCTGCCATCCGATAACGGGAAAGGTATCCGCGACGCGTCCTCTAGGGATTACAGCCTCCCCCGAGGAAGGGGGAGGTGGCAAAGTGTTTTTTATTTAACTTTTCTCAGCTGTAGGATGAAAGATCTATCTGAATCGGTTTGCATCACTGGAAACTTAAAGTAACTTCGTAGTAATGACAAAGAGAAAAGCATTTAGTTTATTTTTATAGAATTTTTGAAGATGTCAAAGCTATTAATAAATAAAATGAAAATCGAAATTAAAATAAATAAGCAATTTGTTAAAAAGCAATTTAAGAACTCTATGCCCTTTTTCCAAAGAGAAGCCAAACATTATCTCTTGTAGTTACAATGTACAACGGACTAAACACATAGATATAAATATATATAATAATATATAGAGATGATAGTGCCGATTTCTAATGCAATTTTTATTTAAATGACGTCATGATGTTGTGATTTTCAATAATTAAAAAATTTGTATAAAAAATTAAAATATAAAATATGGACTCAATTCAATTTTATTTATGCATCACTCCTTTCGATATCAACAGTTTCAAGCTGTTATAAAAACATTAATATTATAAATATGCGAAATTTTATGTTATGTTTATGCAAATTAAACATTATTGAATCAATTTATAATTAATTTTTTTTTTAATAATTTACTTATTCACAGCTTCAGCGTGGGATTCTGTTTCACGGTTGTCTATGCTGCACTACTCACAAAAACGAACCGCATAGCTCGAATTTTCAAAGCTGGAAAGCAATCTGCGAAGCGCCCTTCCTTCATCAGCCCAAAATCACAGCTGGTTATTTGCTCGTTTCTAATATTTGTGCAGGTGTGAACAATTTTTCTAATTATTTTATTTATATATAGATAATATAAAATTTTATAAATATTACACAAAAATAAATATAAAATAATTTGAAATAAATTGAACTATTGTATTTCACACATTTAATGTTTCTGTTTACAATTCGAAATATAAAAATGAAAAAAAGTAAAAATGAAAAAATAAAAAACAAAAAATGCCAGAAGCACTTAGATACTTTTGTTCTGACCATTTCCCAGATACTTATCAATGGCGTTTGGATGGTGATTGCTCCGTCGCATGCCATGTACCATCACCCAACGCGTGAGGATAACCTGCTTGTCTGTGACTCGTACATTGATGCATCCTACATGATTGCGTTCTTCTACCCAATCGTGCTAATTGTGATTTGCACTGTTTACGCAGTGCTAACACGTAAAATACCAGAAGCATTTAATGAATCAAAACATATTGGTAAGTAAACACAAATAATACAGAAGGAAATGTATGATGTGCTTTTAGTTTCTAGTTCATAATAAAGCATTGAGATACTTATCTACACAGATTAATTGAAGCGTTAAGTGAAATTTGTCAGAGAAATTCCTCATGCGAGGAAAGTAACTACATTAATTTTAGGAATACTTTTAAAAAATCCAATATAAATTAATATGTATCTATATTAAAATATAGCTGTGATGATAATGCATCTTTTCTGCTTTAGACTTAGACAAATTGATGTTATATTAATAGCACTTAAACAAGTATCTGATACATACAATTTTCTTTATTACTCTATTCTATGTCAACTTCAAATTAATTTGCTTCAACAACATTGCGGAACATTTATTACGTCTGCACACATCAATGAAATTAATGATGGTACTAAAATACTTCGCTCATATGTACCTGGAATTTGTGGAATTTGTGGCTACGACCAATTATGTTCAACAATAATGGCGACCATTCTATCCACACTAATGGCAACAATAACGAAACCAAATGTTAATAAAATTTGTTATATGTTGTACGGTTGTTCGGTTGTTCGTTTGTTCGGTCTATGTCTGCTGTCGCTATTTTGGTTAATGTTCCCACCGTTCCTGGTACTGCCGTTCATGCTGGCGCTGGTGCTGGTGCTGTTGCTGGTGCTGGTACTGCAATCTTTTGTAATTGCTTTATCGTTTCCCTCAAAGGATTTACAATGTACACAACATGCGTCATTTGGTTAGCATTTGTGCCACTTTATTTTGGCACTGCTAACCATGTGCCTCTGAGAATAACATCCATGTCGGTTACCATCAGCTTGTCGGCGAGCGTAACAATAGCGTGTCTGTTTTCGCCAAAGGTAAGTGATTTACTCCGCACTCAGTCGTTATTTTTAGATATTAAATAATTTAAACTTTATATAAAAATTTAGATATTGTTCCTTTGGGAAATCATATGTCATGCAAGTTGATGTGGTTTCCAAAATTACGTTATTAAATATAGTTAATTTCCTTAATTTCATTGTTAGTAAAGAAATTGTTGATGCGAACAATAAAAGGAAAATATTTTATTTTATCTACTTAAAGAAATTTTATTATACCTCAAGTGGTATATCTTAACAACGGAACTATTTTAATAACATAAAATGAAGACAATTGTAAGAAAGTCGTAGAGCATTGTTTTTCAGTAACATCCTTGATTATTTCAACTTCTCACAATATGACTTAACTAATGATAACTCTCTCTCATTATATCATATTAGCTAAAATGGTGACTTGTGTTTATAATCAATGAAGAATATTGTATTTAAAATTAATCCGACTAAAGGTTATTACATCGAATAAAATGTGAAGGAGGAAAATAAATAATTTTTTTACAAAATATTTTTTACAGTGTGTCATATGCATATTCCCTGCAATTAACTATAAAGTGAGCTACAAACTGAATTTCAGACACATTTTAGATTTAGTTTCTTAAACCTACACACATAACCTGTCCCAAATCCGATCTAACAAGTTCTAGAAATACTCTTAACGCAGACATATGTTGGTGTGCACTTTCTTCTCTTGCGTACTTTAACTTAAGCACAAAGTCGTCAACTTCAGTTTGGGGTGTAGCCTGAAGTAGCATAGAGACAAATTAGTTAACTAGGACGGATGATTAATAAGAAAGTTTCCTGTTTTAGTCAAGATTTCACATACCATTTTTCACACAGTTTTGTGCAAAAAGAATCAACAACCTTTCTCGATATTGCGGTTGAGCTCATCAAATTCTGGCCATACAATAGATATAGATATAGATAGATAAATAGCATCTTACGTCGACTATGTGACTTTTTTGAATAAATATACTGTACATGATTCTCTTGCAGTCAAAGAAAACAGCCAGCCTTGTATTGATTTTGCTCTTAAAAAGAAAAATTTATTCTCTTTGGTGTTTCTAATGACTTACATCCCCGTGTGCATTCTTGCTCACCAGATTCCTCTTCGAACAAAATCCGATTAAAAGTGTTTTTAGCAGTTATAATCGATTATCACTACGAAATCGACTAAACTAACCATAGAGTTACAAAGGGAAATGGGTTATAGTATTTTGGAGGTAAGACATGCCTGTCGTAAGGGGCGACTGATACTTAATAGCCCACACCCATTAATATTTTGAGTATAAATGTTAGTGATTGAGTTTCATTAACAGCACGCAACCGGAGGTATTAATCTAGTAACACAAGTGTCAGGACCCACAGTGTCAGCCGAGCTGAGTAAATGAGATTGGCTTAAATAATTTCCTTAAATAAGATTATCGTGGTGGCTGTGGTTAGAACTCAAAGTTATGTGAGTAGAATGGCTGTATTCAATGTTTTCATTCCATATGGAGTTGCCAAAAAAGCAACAGAAGTATTAGATCTGCCTCGCTCCCTTCCATGTAAAAAACAGTCAAACGTGTAACTTCAATTGGTATTGGTGGAATTCCCATTAATTTTTATGGCAGTGTTTATCGTTACGTTTTACTGATACGTGTGTTAACAACACCGTGGTATTGACCTCTAATGGCAGGTTATTATAGTAAAAAGCTATGAACTCTGTGCTTGTACATATTTTTTAGTATTTTATGTGTGTCTTTACCATTTTAACCTAATTTAAAACAAATATTATGTTCACTCCTGTGGCTCACTGAATTTTCTACTGTTGTATGTAAACTGACTTACATGAAATGCCAAGTCATGATGAAATGGCAAGCGACAGTAAATCTTAATAATAAATATATAAAGTGTACACAATACACATACTATTCACACACATACTAATTCATAAATGTCACTACATTGAACATTTTTACATGTCTAGTTCCATTGAGTCTAGGAAGGACTGAATATCTCATTATTATCGATACGATCTCACATTACAATTCAACATAAACTCACTCTCATTTATTACTTACTACAATAATTCTCTCCTAAGGGGAGCATAGGGCCTCATTTATATGACTGGCTTGAATCGCTGTATCATTCCATCTTATCTGCAATAGTAAGTGCTACATATAATACACTGAGAGCAGCAAAGAGAGAATCTAAATCTAGAAAGATAGATCCTATTTATTATGTTGTCTCACAAAAATTGTGTTGTGTGTGTGCCTATTGTACCAACTGTAGCGCTTGAATTGGTCGAAACGAAGAAATAAGTTATGCTATTTTGCAGTACTTTCTGGCACTCATCCAGAACATTCTTTACATTTTTTTCAAATAAAATTGATTGCGTATTAAAAGAATGCAATTAGACTTTTGGCTTTGTAAAGCACAGTTTTGTGTGCATTCTACGAGCAAATCGTTTATATCTAATAGTCACAAAAACTAGATACAATTACAGCAAAAATACCAACCCACAAACCTGTAAACTTGTGCAATTGTTGCTGCTTCATGGAACGGACGGACCACAATATTGTCGGCTCATGCTAAAGGCACTGTTGTCATTCGCCTGCAGCAGCAATTACTCCCTGTTGTATGCAAATGACACTTTGATATTGTTAGAAACCTGAAAAAATATTTATACGCATGGACACATATGAAGGCACATATGTACACAGAACATAAAGGCTGCACAGAGTGGTTTTCGCATTCTGCATTTCTGAAGCAAACTACACATGCTGTCACTGCTTTCGGAACAAAAATTTCAAATATTTTTAGAACTAAAGCTTTCACATTCAATTTTAAACAGAATTTTGTATTGATTTGCCTAGTACTCTAAAATGTAATTTTGCAAATTGGCTACAAAATGAAAAAAAACCAACTTAATGCAAAAGATTAGATTCGCATTTGTAGGGCTGTTTACTTATTTAGAAATTAACAAGCACCGTATCAAATTCAAATCTCATCCATTACTAAATGAAAGCCTAGCTTTGAATCTACAAAATAAATATCAAATAAATCCTGCTTTCTATTTGTTAATTAAATGTGTTTGCAAATAATAAACTTAGATAAACTAAGCATTTAACTAAATAAAAGTGCTTTAGAAGCACATTTGTTTTATTTCCACACTCAATATCCGCACTTTGACTGCATTTCGATGTTTTCTTTACGTTCTTGCAGCTCTATATAATACTCATACGCCCCGAGAGAAATGTGCGGCAGAGTATGATGCCCCCACGTTATGCGAACATGCATCGTACCGCTGGCACCGGCCCGTCTTCAATGATGGCAGCGGCTGTTGTAACGGCGGCAACTTGTGCGCAAGAAGAGAAAATACAAAAGCATATCACACCAACGAACACAGGTAAGCATTGCACAAAAGACTTCTCAGAAAATATTGATATTCAACTATTTAAACTTAACTAAACTTAATTACTGCGATTAACTTAACCAATCTATATGAAATTTTCTCGTTAAGAGCACAACTGCAAGGCGAAAAAACTCTGTGAAATGGCGACGCAAACCATCGCCATATCGAATATATTTACCAATATAGATAGCAGTACTTACAACCAAATACCCTATGCCGATCAATTTGTGCCAACAAACCACAGAGAGGATATACCCTCACACAAGGACAAAGAAAAGCATGTAATAATACAGGAAGCGAGCTCGCAACAAATTGTTGTTGCAAACAATAATAAAATAAATCAGCAACAACATGGTCAAATAATTGGAACAGTGGCAGCAACACCTTCAGCCACAATAGTGACAGCAATAAATGGTGCTGCGTCTATTACGCCACTCGGTAATCACATCATGCTACAGCAGCATACAACAGCAACATCTACGACAAGTTGTGACAATGATTGTAATCGTATCCAAACAGCAACAACGAGTTTATAGCCAAGGGCACAACAAAGCACACAATCGCAAACCGCCAGCAAACAAATTGCTGCGAGCATGAAATGCAGCGATAGCAACAGTAGCGGCATTAGTAAGTGCAGTAACAATGGCAACGGCAGCAATATGAGCAACAACGAAAACGATAATGGCAATGTAATTGCTGGTATAGTCACTGCAACAACGGCAACAACGGCAACAACATGGCAGCAACGGCAACTGAGAGCAGCAGCAACAGTCAGAACAGCAGCAGTAGCAACAGTAACAATAGCAGCAATAATAAAAAACGTTGTGCCATCGCCGTTTAAGATTCCAAGGTAGGTGGGGTTATCTTACTGAAGATAAGGAGAGTTTGTTCCAAACAATACTCAAACGACTGCTTTGTAATTGGTACTTAAAAGAAATATAATGTCTTTATTACTTAATTTAAAAGAGTTTGCCCAGTGTAAGACTTAAAAAAATTAACTGGGCTACAAATTTATATGATAGTTAGTCTTAAAGGTCAATCACTCTCTTGGCAATTTATAAAAATTTATTGTGTGTTGTGCGTTATAAGAAATATCAAATATCAAATTGTTATATATATATGAGTATATGTACTTAAGCATATAGGTACATATAGTACTCGTACATACAGAAAAATGTAAATATATGAGATGAACATATGTACAGTTACGCTGCTTCCGGTTAAGACTTATTAAATTTAAAATATTTTCTCTCTATAAAATGAGAGAAAACTTTATTTATTCTTTAAACTTCTATGCCAAAAAAATAAATTAATTAATTGAAAGTTTTGATTTTTAATATTAAGTTTTAACAAATATTATAATGGATTTCTTGGAAGACATATTATAAATTATTTATATTAAATATTAATTTTTTGTCGAATGTGACACGTCTTATAACGAAAAAAAACTAAAAGGGTTCGAACAGTAATGAAGAAATAACAACAAACATTTTTAGGTAAGTTATTGAAATTTATCTAGCCATACAACGCTATAATACTATACATATTACATTATGTTATATAGTGCAAATACTATATACAATATACTCAACACAGCGTTTTGTAGTCAGCCAAATTTTAATAAATTAACTAAAAATTGTTGCTGTTATTTCTTTATTACTGTACGAACCCTTTACGTTTATATTAAATTCGTGATATATTGAAATAAATAATTTTTTTTATTTATTCTAATGTAGCTAATTGAAGTATTTCAGTTAATAATTATTATATTTATAATCATAATTATTATTATAAATAATCATTTTTAAAAATTTAACAATTTCGATAAAACTACAATTAAGACAAATAACAAAAAATTATTTATATGTAATATATAATTGTTGCTATAAGTTTCCAATGAGGTGTAGTACAGTTCTTAATTTGAATTATTAAACATTTCTCTAGGGTAATAGAGATTCATCAAAATTAACGTGACGTATGAATCATAGTTTGTATTTTTTGACGAATTCTTTAGATACATTAGTAACGGTTGTACCAATATATCCATATTGATCCATATCCATAATCTAGATCCATAATCTATAAAAATCCATAATCTATATTGTAATATGGATTAATTGAGTTGAATTAACACAATACTCTTTCTACTAGCACACGTCCACAGTGGCATATGTCCTTATATGTCTAATGGGTTTTAACATCTCTCAATACAAGGAGAGTTTGAATTGTATTTTGTAGAACAATTTTTTTTTAAATTTTTTATTAATATTTACTCTTTGAGTTATATCTTATGATTTTTATTTTATCCCATTTATTAATGTTTGAGTATTTATTTCAGAAAATCCTTTTCTCATGCTTTAGTTAGTCTAAAATCACAAACACCAGCTGTTATTTTTAATTCCCTCCTTTGTTTCCATTCATTGATAATATGATTTTTTAATTTATTAAATTAATTTAATATATTTCTTTAATTATAACTATTTTCGTAGTTATTTTTATTATTTTACTTTTATGAATTTATTTTATATTTAGTTTTGTTATTTAATATTTAATAAGAATTTATTATTTATTGAATTCATTTAGTTGAATAATTGTAATTTAAAAGGTATTAGTTAGTTATTATATATTAGACTAAAACAAATAATATATAAACAATGTTAAAATTATATATTCATTCATATTTATTTTTGTTAATAAAGTTTTTCTACTTAAGAAGATATTTCCTTCCTTTTAGTTCTATAATTTAGACTGATAAAACCGGAAGTGTACTTTTAAGTACTAAATTATAAAATAACAAATTTATAATAATCCTTTTCAATAAAGTTCTATTCAGAAGAAAATTGCAATTTTAAAACTTTCTTCTCGTCTATTGCAGTTAAGAGCTTCTCATAACAATTTACTTATTTTTAATTAATTTTAGTAAGAATGCATTTTGAGATATTTAACACTTTTCACCTTTTTTGAGTTTTTCTAATATTACTTATTAAAATATCTTATACTTACAAATATTTACTTGTCTATTATAAGATATGAAATGTTTTTCAATTAGATTATTTAAAAAAAAACATATTACATATTTAGTACACTTAAACTTAGCAACTTCCAAGTTCCTGCCAAGTAATCCATTATTTAAAAATCTTCTCTAAATTAAATGTATATAATAATTTTAATCTGGTTTAATTGAACATAACATGTGTATGTACTTACTTATGTATAAGTAACATATAACGTACTTAAGAGCATTTCGGAAGAGAGCAATTAAAACTTCAGAAAGACAAGTGTGTGTTTTAAAACTCTGAAGTAGTCATTGCTATCCTTTTATACGATGTATAATGTAAGTAGGGATATAAGTTTAATTGTTAGTAATACTTTTAGTTATAAATTAAATTCAAGTTCGAAAGTTAAAATGTGATATTATTTGAAAAATTAAATTTGTTATTTTATGCTATTGAAGAGTATATCCTGAGTAAATAAATACAACAGTTAATAAAGTCATCAGACTAATGTTACTCTAACGATTACGTTTCAAAAGGGATTAGAAACTATGAAATGATATTTAGAATTAAATTACTATACTATATTAAATTACTATATAAATAGATACTATGAGTGAAGATACTATGATACAACTTTATCCCTTCTGCAACCTAATCACCCACAAAGCAAATGCATCCTCACCAGTCGTGGGTGGATGAAGTGCGCTTTGCTAAGTGCTTTGTTGTGTTGAATGTTGAATGAGCCCACAACATTAACAAACTAAGAAATACCAAAATTATTAACTTCGAACGAAAGTAAAGAAAGTAACTGAGCTTTAAAAAAGCACTATTTCGGTCAAGGATATGCCATCAACAATTGTTTATTTATAGTCGTAAGGATTTTTGTAACTATAATCTTAAGCTTCAAGTAACGTTAAGTCAGTGTTTATCGTTATATCGTTAAACAGATATGTCATTGTATAAAACTAAGTTTGTTCATGTAAATATTGGTATCTAAATGTTTATTGAAATAAATGTAAAATAATTGCACTTCTCACAACATACGAGTATATACTATATACCAGTAATAATGTAAGTAATAATAGATAAGTTTTTGTATTGTATATAAAACTATTTTTAATGTTGTTTATATGCTTCGTTGTGTTAATTGAAATAAAATTTGAAAACTATAATTAAATATTAAATTTAAAGTTAAATATTAAACACATATTTTATTAATATTACTTCAACTAGCCAAAATGTTAAGAAAATTTTCAACAAAATATCTTTATGTGAAACTTTTATGTATATATACATATATATTTATGTATTCATGTGTACATAAATATGAACATATATATAACAAAATTTTACAATTTATGCAACTGATAAATGTATTATAAAAACAAATCAATAATATTAAAATATTCTGAAATTTAAGAGATAAATAAAATAAAGGACAAAATCTGAATCAAAGAAGTATTATATTTGATTTATTTAGTAATTTTTCCTATATGAACTTATAATAAAGAATAAGATTCTTTCAACATTTTCAGTATGTTGTGATTATAGAGATATATACAGCATATCGGTTGGATTTTAAATATTTATAGTGTTAGCTGAGAAATTATTAGCTGATCTGTACAAACGGTTTAAAAAATACCGCTCAAACGAAACATTCCTAATATAAGTTACTCCACCTTTTTAAGCAGTGCTGAGAACTAAACCTTCTCCAACTTCAAGAGATATATTGTTCAATTGTAACGTGGAACTATAATAAAAACAACGTGGTTAGTTTATTAAGTATTAAGTAAACATCTGCACATATTTTTAATCCTTACCCCTCAGTTTTCTTCGAATCAACGCTGGAAATTTTTATATTCATGGTTTCCGGTAAGGTTGTATCAAAATTTGTTGTTAGGTCTATCGTTTCTGCACTATCACCCAAATTTGAGATGTATATAATTGTTTCTGAACCTGATAAATATCTGCAAAAATAATGTCAATTAAAAAAAATAATACTCTATTTTGTAAAACAAATAAAAAATTTTCATGATTAAGTTGGTTGAGCATATTTGTATTTATATAGATAAGAAGACTTCCCCACATAAGGAAACAATCTTCCTCATTCAGCTAAGAAAGCTATTGTTGTAATAGAGCATATTAGAATTGCTGAACTCATTGAGAAATACGTGTATCTGGTCAATTTTAATATCGAATATATCGCTAAATTGAAGAACGGAGTACTTATTTGTTTAAGCCTGCATCAAGATAAGCCTGGATAATAAAACAACAGCTGTTCTGTTAGATAGGTAAATACTACCTGGTAGATAAATTGGGCTGGTAAACACGAACTAAACAAAAGTTTACATTGTTAAAGATATGGAGTTAGCTTAGTGTAAGCGAGAAGAAAACATATGGTTTGGGACAAGGAATAGATGAGAGGGTGGTGGGTTTAATAAAAACTGGGCTAAATCGAGGTAGAAATCCTTCAGTGCAAAAAATTAATAGGACTCAAAGTGGTGTTTGCATTAGGCAATAAAAATGAATAAATGACTCACTATCGTCCCATAGTCTAGTATCTAGTAAGAACTGATACTATCTTTAATACCTTCAACCTGCTCCTCTTTTTCTCTATGTACAGTATGTCGACCATGGTCAGGCTGCTAAGAAAATATTGAACAAATTTCTGTTAGCTAAAAATTGGAAAAACTTTGCTTAATTTTACTTTTATCACATTCACAAGTGCCTTAAACTGTTAATAATAATAATATATTTGATTCCCTATACTGTACACTGAAAGGATCACTTAAAAGCTATCTTAGTGATTCTAACAATGGTTTAACAGCAATAAAATGAATCGAAAAGGACTGATAATTGTAATAGCGATACTGCTAGGATCATTCAGTATCACAATAAGAAAGTCTGTTCGTTTTAAGACAACTTCAAGCAGTTCACTTTTTTATAGAAATGTTTGCAACATTAAAGTTAACCTTTCATTCAAATTTATACTCGTACTAATTTTACAATTAAGCCCTCCTTATCATTCGCGAATATTTTAATTCTTCTTTTATGCATTCTTATCAAACTTACCTCTTTACAACAAAAATGTTTTCATTCAGTGCTTTATATTTCCAGTCTCCGTACTGTAGAGTTTTTGAGCTGTCCCGAAGTTCCACCAAAGATTTGTAGACTTTTATATGGGAACGATCTGCAGCTAACTCAACTTCTACATTAACAGTTTCATAGTTATCGGCTACTGGTAGCCATGTTTGAGTTGCTGTAGAGAAGCCTGAAAGTGTTCGAAAAGAAAGTGTTTGTTGAAAATATAAATCAAAATAAAATGGAATACTGAAATAATTATTATTGAAATGCATACCCGCGTTTTTTTCGGTATTCCATTGGAAAGGTGTACGTTCTGGATCACGGCTATATTTTTGATAAATACTGGAATTAGTATTGCATGCAGCTGGATCTTTTGACTCTTCCCAGGATACATCTCCATCGGTCATGCCAATTTCGTCACCCTTAAAACAGTTGACAAGAAAAATATTTATGTTTTAATTAATATTAGAAATACATTTTTAGCTATTTCTTATATATTGAATATAATATATTAACCTTACCTGGTAAGTGACACTCGCACCAGGTAAAATCATAACCAACATATTCATCGCATCAACCCGTTCCGGGCCAAATCTGGTTGCAGCGCGTCCTCTATCATGATTTCCCATCTATTAAGCCAAGTTTATATTTTAAATACTTTTATATGCTGTTTATCCTAAAAATAGTACTAACCACCCAGTTGGCTGTTCTTCCAGCAGGCATATTCAATAGCCAATCATCCACCGCCTTCAGTACTTTAGTTGCACTGACTCCATTCTCCAACTCAGTGATTAAATTAAAATTAAACGGTAGGTGAGCACCTTCAGTTGTACTATTTCCATACATTTGCATAGTATACCAAGCCGGCGCATAAGTTTCAATAAGCAAAACGCGAGTATCACCGCCGTATATACGTTGATGATCATCCATCACTTGACGCCATTGGTATATCATATCAATTGTTTCAGGTTGATTTTCAATTAAATCCAATTTTAGATATGAACGATCATCAGGGTCGTTTGTTAAACCACTTTTCTCCTCATCCGGATAAATACCATTTTCATCTGGCAGCACCTCAAAAAGCACAGGTACGGCATCACAACGAAAACCAGCAACTCCTTGCTCCAACCAATAACGCAAAATTCTTTTCATTTGGTTAACGACAGCAGGATTACGATAGTTTAGGTCTGGCTGTTGCACTGTAAATTGATGTAAATAATATTGCTGGCGCTGCTCATTCCATTCCCAAGCACTGCCCCTAAAAGCTTGTAACTACATATGAAAAAAGCATATACTTAAACTAATGTTCTTTTCTCTTTTTTGTGTTACTTACCCAGTTACTTGGAGGGATGCGGTTACCATTCTCATCATACCTTGCGTCTACCCACACATAATAATCTTCGTAGCCACGTTCACGTGCAACTGACTTTTTGAACCATTCACTCTCATTACTTGAGTGATTTGGAACGAAGTCCAAAATTATTTTTAAGTCTAACTCCTTAGCGCGTGCTATCAGCTCACGAAAATCATCCATAGTACCGTATTCAGGTTGTATATCGTAAAAGTCAGAAATATCGTAACCAAAATCTACCATTGGTGAAGTAAATATAGGTGAAAGCCAAGCTGCCGTAACACCTATGTCCTTCAAGTATTCCAACTTTGAGGTCACACCTTTCAAGTCACCTATACCATCGCCATCGGAATCCATAAATGAACGAGGATAAATTTGATAGAACTGTCCGGTTTGCCACCAGTCCTTCTGTTTCTCCTGTGCACCACTGTTCAGTGTACATGCCCAATGGCTTCGAGGCAAACAGAAGATTAACAACAGAGTTGTAAGAATATATCTTCTCAATTGTGAAAACATGATTGCTTCAATTTTCACACATTACTAACACAAAATTAATGTTATTCGCCCTATTTATGATGTTTGAATCCACATCTGACTGAAATATTTAAACAATTCAAGTCACTATCTCGAAAGCTAACACTTCATGTTTCAATAACAAAATTTTAAATAAATTGCCTAACATTGTTCCTCAGTTGTTTATCGAAAGGCAGTTAATTTGACAAAAATATTTACTCATTACGATACAATCTCTGAGTAGTTTGATAAGTTTGTTAATAACAGTTTAAATAAATACTAATAATAATAATTAATTAGTCTTCATTTATAATTAATTTCAATAACAAACAACTATTAAAACAATTTATAGCAACTTTTACTGTCACAAATATATCAAATACTTTTACATTATTTTAAAAGTAGATAAAACTATAATCTCAGCTATATTATTAATATTACTATGAATATTTTATATAATGCAAAAACTCACTGATATTACGACTAATATTGCCACATCAACCCAAGCACAATTTTGAAAAGCAGATACAGAATTGGAAAACATATTCATGAATGATATATCTTCATATATATCTTCTTCAGTAATCTAGATAACTGGATTATTACACTATTATACCAGTCACAAACATTCATCTTTTATTGGGATTAGTAGAGAAGGCCGTATTGAAATAATAATAAAATCACATATGTGAGTCCCCGTATCCTTCTTTAAATATTTTATCAAATATAAAACCACTGCAAAATGAAATAGTTGTGATGGTTGAAACAAATCTGATCCACATAAAGCAAGCATTCCTTAGGTGGCCTGCTTATTCGCTGACGTCCAACATTACAGGTACTTATTTGATAGGTACACGAGCGGATACATTGGTTGCTAGTGGTAGGAGCTTCTACAGGATACTACTTCTACAGGATACTGAAAGCTTAACACAGCAAGGCTCGACTATGCCTAATCAAATTTATACGAAATGTTCTTGATACCAGATGATTTGCTAAAAGTAATTGAGAAGGTATCAGTGATCTCACTACACCCTAGAAACCTATGTGAATATATATATTTTTAATATTATATATTAAAAAAAATAAAAGTATTAGTTCATTAAAGTTTAGTTGTTTCGAGGAACATTCATAAGCCAACTATTGTACACAAAGTACACTACACACGAATCCGCATTTAATACATATTTTGTTCAGAATGCCTCAGAATGTGCGTGATTGCAATCAATTAATGATATTAATTATAATTATATTTTAAACCACTTCATTAAGTTGATTTATTTAGGTAATACAAGACATTTTGAATTAGTGAAAACAAGCTCATTAAGCATAAGTGTATGTGTTCCGATTCAAGTTTAATGCAAATGTTATATATAAATTATCTGAAGTGCATATAAATTACGTTTGAGTTCTTACTTTGACGTGTAAAACGTTTGCACTTACCATAACAAAGAAAAAAATTATAAACAAATAAAAAGTTTAACGATCGATTCCTATGAAAACGCCTAAAATGGAGTAAATTGAGAAACGGAAACTCCAATTATGGCATACATATTTAATTATGTTTATGTATGTTAATTTTGATGTGTACTCGTATGTGTGAATAAACATTAACTCGGAAAACAACGTATATACGCATATACCAGACATGTACACTTCCGCTTTGAGCACACAATTCGACAGAAGATACATTCACTTAAAGATACTTAACAGGCACTGACTACGCCAAGTAGAGATGAATTGCCAGCACAGAATCCATAAGGCTTGGATGTTTGCGTACTGTACCTGTGAAATATTTTACTTAAATTTAAAAAAAATGAACAATTTGTTTATTTCTGCAAAAACAAAACAGTGAATTCCCTTGTTTTCTTTAACTTATGAAAATGTGAAGCTGTTTGCGAAGGATATTTTCCTTTCATTTAAAGGAAATAAAATTTAATATTTTAATATTTTTCTTAAAAAATACATCTAAAAATAGAAGCGGAAAACACAAAATAACAAAAATTTTGATTATATTTTAGTTGTAAATATTTCACATTTTCCTTGAAGCTGCTAACTTTAGTTATCAGAGCATGCCATTTTCTTCTTCTAAGTACCTTGTGAACAAGATGACATTATTCTTGCTTTTTATTTCTCCACAGCTTCAAGAAACAGCGGATTGGTGATTTTACTGAACTTGTGTTGTAGATGCCTAACCTACAATTCATTGAACTCTGACATTCATGATTAACTTAAATTACAATGTGGCCTACGGTCCAAAAATCGTAGTCTTCTGAATAATTTGAAATACTCATATGCTCAAAGTATTCTGCTTTACCTTATTCTGACACTTGTATCGTAAAACATTTCCACAGCTTCAAGAAACAGCGGACTAGTGATTTTACTGAACCTGTATCGTAGACGCCTAACCTACGATTCATTCAATTCTGTTATCCATGATCAACTTAGATTACAATCTGGCCTAATTTGAGATACCCAAAGTGTTCTGCTTTTATCTTATTCTAATCTAACACTAATATCGCAAAACTACAATTAATTATAAATGTAACATGTAGTACTATATACTATATATATTAGAGGTCAGTTGTTCTTTATAATTGAACTCAATCTACTAGCGCAATTCATATACCTTCTGATATGATTTTATTCTCTTAAATAAATGAATTTAAAAATATTGTATATTGTTGGAAACATCTTTTCACTAACACAAAATTTATTGAAAACCATAGGAATCTCCTAAACGAGTGGAACCAGCAAAGCACAAAAAACTTTAATTGATTATGAATAAAAGATATTCTGTAAAAACAAAAGGAAAAACTACATGGCTTTAGTTCAGGTAGGTAAAGTTATTATCTGCATTCGAAAAAGTGAACTAACAAATTTCATAGTTTAAATTGAATCAATTATATCCAGGAAGGAACTTTACTCAAACTTAACCAGAAAACATACCGAAATCCTTGCACAGAAAAGTTTTCGGCTTCAAAAATTTAAGTTCCCACGAAATTTGAGTGGATCTCAAGGATATCTAAAGTATTTGTGGCACAATTTTATTGGAGCAAGTGAAGAAAAAACTCGTTAAGTATTATCCTATTACACGAAATGGAGAACAAATTTAGTTTGTGGAAGATTCTTTTCCTTTTATTGCTTTTATTGCTGCAGTGGTAAAAAGTTTAAAAATTACTTAAAAACTGTCCTTAATGAAATAATGTGCAATTGAGAATATCAAAGGGAATTAGCGTTAAGAACAGTAAGTCTAACAGTAAGTAAATTTAACATTTGTAATGTAAAAACTTGTAAAAAATTATAAAAATTTTGCTTTCACTTAAAACTTTCACGAATAATTGTTTAACCGCACCAAGAATGTGAGTTTCGTGTCCTTTCGAGTCCCATAAAATTATCTAAATGGATGACTAAAATAATATTGGGTGTGCTTAAGAAAGAGATTGCAGTCTTATGATATAAAACATTGTCAAGATTATTTTTTAGTTCGTAATAATTTAATTCCACAACTTGTGCCGCACCCCCTTGTACCCCTCGGAACGCAATGAGCATTTTAATCACAAATCTCAGAAACTTAAACCCGTGCATTTTCGTTTTAAGGAGTAATAGCAAAAAACTAATTTCTGACTTTTTACCTCTTGTCAGTAACTCTAAGGACGTGACTTACATTCCAAACATTTTTAATTCTTTTCGCAAGCTTTCAACATTTACTTTCTTAGTTACTTTTCACTTTTTACACTTACATTTTGTCCTAGTTGCCTAAAATTTTGACATAATGAAGTTAATTTTGTGAACTTCTTTTAGGGCCAATGAACAAACTACCGTTGAGTAAATGCTACAGTTGTACAGATAAGAAAACAAAGGTTTTAAATTTTTTTGCCTTACTAATTTTGAAATTTCCTGTAAATGGAATAGAGTTTTTAGAAGAATTCATCACCTCCAAATTGTTGTAAAAATATGTTAAGCTTTGATTGAAGTGCCAAGCCATGAAAAGTATTTTGAAGTCTGTTTCATACTCATACTCATACTATTTAGTCTTCACACGTCCAAATAGAACTATGCAAAGTATAAACAACCTAACAAATACCAAAGCCTCATTGCATTGAGATTATTGCAAAAGTGTTCAATGCAATTATTGGAAGACACTGCGGAGCTGCTACACTGGGAAGATGTAGCAAAGTGCAGGAATCCTTTTTTGCACTTGTGGTTATTGCGTGCAGGCACTGGCAGAAGTGTCACATTTGTATAACTCGATTAAGTGGTGATTACTCTTAATACTCCATTTACAGCTGTTTCCCACCACAGCAATTTTAACAAGTGCAACCATTCCACTTTCATTGCTTATGGTTTTTGGAAAATATGTTTCGATGATAGAATGAGTATTAGGGTTTTCTTGACTATTGCACATCATTCGTATGAGTCGTTTGTACATAGAATAAGTGACATCGAGGTGCCAAAAATACTAAATTTTTTAACAACACACCATCTTGTTAAAGTCTGTCAAACAATCTTTCTTGACTTTTAAAATAATATAAAATTTGTGCTGGAACTGGAACTATTCGGAAACAGTGATTCGTGAAATAGACAAGTCAAGACCAAAAATATCCAACCAAATTCATTGAAAAACCGAAGTCATGTTAACAGTTTTATTCGTTTATAGTAATTGTGGTAGGTACATTATAAATTCCTTCTGCTAGTTTAAAATATTACCAAAGCATATTACCTGAGTGTAAATCAACGTTAACGTGAAGTGGTTCGCAATAAAAGACCAAACAATTCTTCGGACAATTCTTGATTTTTGCATACTACTCATATCGTTCCCCAATATTCTCAAAACTTAATCCGAGGACACTGACTTATATCGGGAACTGAGTAATTTGAAGGCGATAACAATTTCTATAAACAATTTCTAAGTATTTTTCGATCACAGTGAAAGACCGGAGAAAAGCAAATTTGTATGCCACTTTTAAAAGAGATAAGTGCTTTATCGAATTTCTACCAATTTTTAATATAATGAGAGTTAAAACATTTCTTAATTTAGTACTGCCTATTCGAAAAATATTGGACACATCGGTTACATCGGCTGCTCACAGAACCAATATTTGCATGCTTGAGAAACTAAATATCGTAAGAAATCTTATAAAACTGATCTCTAATATAGGTATACTTACCTACCTCACTTCGGACCTACCTCACTAAAAATTTAGACACAATTACGATAGTTGCAAAAAAACAATATGGGTAGAAGTTGTAAACAAGGAAGATCAGATGGTCTGTAGATGGATCAATTAAAATTTTTGCTCTAGATAGTAATTAGAATCATTTCAATGCACAAAGAGCAAGATTAAAAAGAACTACTTATCATTTCGGTAATATTAAACATAGCATATATCTGAGTTCTTACTGAGTCTATAAACGTTTTAGATGGTGATCTCATTGTATTCTTTCTTGAAACACTTTTTAAAAGATTTATCAGGGAATTTAAACAGATTAATTGAAAAAGTTAGCACTGGGCTTAAATATCTTACCAATATATGAACTTACACCTAATAATGAAACGTCCATTGTGTGACTTGTAACTGAACTAAAGTCATTCAATGTTTCTAAATTTTTAAATTAATCAAATCAATGAAAATTTTATTCTATTTCTGAACTAATCTTAAGCATTTGTGAATCTGAAGTACATGTTATACAATTACACTACATATATCATACAATATTGGAAATATAAATGTACAAATAATAATCAATCCATATTTCATTATTTTCTACATTATCTTATCATATATAGTGTCGATTATAGGTTTAAAAGTGTTAACTTTATGGAATGTCAAGATCAATTGTTATTTGTATAAGGCTTTGTAGTTGATGAAATATTCTTAGGTATCTATTTGATTTCATTGAATAACATAAGTTACTTTGAATTTTAAGTTCCTATTTCAACTTTAAAATTCCCTTGGTTACGTTTTCATACAAAGGAAGTTGAAAATAATCTGATTAATTAGGGATAAAGACTACCAAAGCTAATGCAAAACAATAGAATTCTTGGCAAGAAGCAGAAAACGAATCAATATTTTGATACATATGGAACAGGTAAAGTTTTCCGGAAGGGACGCTTAAGTGTTGCAAATGTTTTGTTTAATGAAAACTGTGGAAACAGTGTTAAAACATAAAGAAGTGTAAAAGGAAAAATAGTAATTATATGTAATCTTTTAGCAGCAGCAACAGTTTCATCCTCGCTCAAATTGTGTTGGGAGGTTGAAACGTCACAAAGATTTTCATTTCCCAAATATTATCTCAAAGCGGTAGGCAGGCTTTTTGCGTGGCTGATATGAATTTTATTATTAAATGTGCCGCACTACGATATAAAGTTCGAAAAGTAACACGGTCTTGACAGACAATTAGTGCATGTCACTGACAAAATGAATTCCCAAAGGCATTTTACGCTTTTTGTGGAAACACATGTTTCATTCCAGCGATTTTTCGGAGCCAGCAGAACACGTTACCATGGCTCTATCGGTGCGCATTTAATTTCTGTATTAACTAAGGAACGCTTTTTGTTCGCAGCTTCCATGTCAGCTTTCCATGTCTCCACCAGGTTTTTTGTATTTTTGTTTTTTGTCCTCTTGATATTTTGACTTATGCCTGTTAAAGAACGCTCAGCAGCCGCAAAATTCGACTCTTGTTGACGACGGAAGTTGCTTTTGATTGGTGTAACCACAATTTAATTTAACTCTATCTACTAAGAAAAATGCTGAAGACATGTACAGAATAAGGTTAATTTTGTTGAATCATGAAATATTTCCTTCTAATGTAGATAAACTGATTGCATAAAAAGATTCTTAAAGAAAGTGTTATTCTTCATCAACTAATAATACAAATTAAGAAATAAATATAAAAATTGAAAAAAGGTTTTCAAAAATAAATGTTTCTCTTAATGACTATAAGAATTTTTCAAAATTTTATTCAATATATTTTGCATACTTCTTTCTACTAGAATAAAAGTCTCTTTTGACATCTACATATTGTTCTATATTATACAGATACATAAAGATACCTATATGATTTCTTCAATCTATAAAATTTAAAATTACCTAAGATGTATTATTCTATTATTATGTGAGTTCTAAATGCAATCTAGATGCATTTGTAGATAGTTCTAGATCCAATCATTTTACAAATTACAATAGTGTTCACACATTATTATTATCGTAAAATGTTATTATTATTGCTATTGTTATTATTGTACAATATTTGTAAAATTTAAACATATATGCTGATGTTAGCAATATCCAAACTTTGACTTTCCTTTGCATTATTTAATTTGGTAAAATGCAGTGGCACTGAACTTGAATATTTGCATTATATTTTTTGTTAAGTGCAGTGGCACTGAACTTTGAATATGTAACATATATCAAGGCCAGTGCATTGGCATTAATTCTTGGTTGCTAGACACAACAAAGAATTTGGTTGCATAATATATGCTGAGCTTGCACTTTAGGCAAGAAGACGGTAAAGGAAAAGAATAAAATTTAGATATTGTTATTGTAATAATTTGTAATAATTTAGTATTTAAGGAAAAATTTAATTTAATAAAATTCAGATTGAAACCAAGATTCGATCTCTCATTTTCATTTTCGAGAGTTTCAGTTCAAGTGCTGGAAACTCAGCTTTACAATCAGGAGTTACAGTTTAAGTGCTGTCAACTCATTTTCTTAAGTGTTATTTCATTAACATTTAATTTGGTGACCCCGACGTGATTGTCAGGTGAATCGCTTGATAATTCAACACGAAATTTACGTAAAGGTGTCCTACGATCACATCAATACAGGCTTTGGTGTCAGCATCAACAGAGGACAAATAAAACAACTTTAGTTTCACAAGGTGTGAAATTGGCTGTTAATCAACAAATCAACTAACTGGATAATGGGTTTCAGTTCGCTAGTGGATCGCCAAAAGGCATTGGGCGACAAAATCAAACAATTTATTGGTAATTGCAAAAAAGCTGGAAAACCTCGCAGAACTTCTCAATTCTATACAGACAAGATTCAAGAATTTCAAAGGTTGGGTGACGAATATCATGAAAATCATCAGGAAATCATGGCTTCAGTGGACAAGGTTGACGACCATGAATACTTGGTGAACAAAGAGTATCAGAGTATTCTTAAAATGATTGTCGATTACAACAAGGTTCTAGAAATTGAAGCAATAGAGCTAGAAAAATCATCTTCAGCAAGCAATGGCACAACAATTGAGCAAAACAATCAGATAAATGATTCAAACATTCGGAAACTACTCTGAAATCAGAAGGCACTCATACGTATAATTGAAAGAACGATAGAAGGAATCATGGTCAACAGGCAAGTTGAACAACCATCTACATACTATTCTATAAAGGCAGCCAGTCTTGAAGGATATATGGTCGATTTAACGGCAAATAACACAACGTTATGGGAAGCTACCGACGAAAGCATCATTGAGGACTACACACTGGAAATGTTTTATGAACTCGAGGAAAAGGCAGGAGCTGCCATGATCGAACTACAGCAACATTTGCATAATAATCAGACAATTCGCAACTCAAGACAGACAGATTGCAAATTGCCTCTACCAAGAATATCACTACCAAAATTTGATGGAAACTATATGCGGTGGGTGGAATTCAAGGACTTGTATATGGAATTGGTCCACAACACGGACATCAGTGACAGCAAAAAAATGCATTATCTGACTACATCATTGGATAACGAGCCAAAGGGGCTAATTAGACATCTTCCAGTAGTAGGAGAAAATTACAATATAGCCTGGACTTTACTTACAAGTCGTTATGAAAATAAACGACTTCTGGTTACAACACTCCTAAATAAATTAATGGGACAATCCTCCATTAAAAGGGAGTCGGCACCAGCATTAAAATCTCTACACGATGTAAGCAAGGAATGCATACATGGTCTCAAGGCTCAAGGAGTTCCAGTCGAACATTGGGATATTATCCTGGTACATCTATTGCTGCGCAAGCTGGATGCAGAAACTCTAACAGCTTTCGAACAAGGGCTAACAGACAACAAACGTTTAATAACCATTGATGAATTGCTAAAATTTTTGGAACATAGATTTCAATCACTTGAGGCTAGGGGAAAAGGAGAATCATCATTCACTCGAACATGTGCTTCAGCTACAAAATTTGGTTTAAGTAAAACCTGTCCAATTTGCAATAAAGACGGTCACATGGTCTACGCTTGCAAAAAATTCGAGACGGCTAATCTATCACAACGATGGAATTGGGTTAAGGAGTTCAATTTGTGTGTGAACTGCCTCAGGATTGGTCATCGAGCTGATGAGTGTAAATCAAGGCACTGCACTAAGTGTTCTAAAAAACATAACACTTTGATGCATAATCCAAAGGGGAATCAATACACAAAAGGTACTGTTCTTCAAGGAAATAACTCGACGCCTCAACAAACAGGTCAAGCTTCAGTTTCAAACCAATCATCAAATAAAATAACTCTTTTAACAAACAATACCAGACAGGAATCTAATTATGTCTTATTAGGGACGGCCAGAATAAGATTGCTGGCATCAAATGGAAGACTAATTGAATGCAGAGCAGTATTGGACTCTGGCTCTCAAATCAATCTCATAACAAACCGCCTGTCACAAAAATTGGGCTGCAAGCCTAGGCCAACGCTTATGAGTATGGAAGGCGTAGGAGCAAATGAATCAAAAATACGTCATCAAACAATAATTCGAGTACAATCAACGTTGAACGAATTTGTAGCAGAGATGGATGCACATATCATACCAAAAATCGTTTCAGATCAGCCAATGCAGTATTTGAATATCGAATCCTGGGATATTCCAAAGGAATTAACTCTCGCTGATCCAGATTTTAACAAACCTGGCCGAATAGATTGCCTGTTAGGAGCAGAGATCTTTTTCAAGTTACTTATTGAAGGTCAAATAAAACTAGCAGGTAGTCTTCCAACACTTCAGAATTCTATTTTTGGATGGGTTGTAGCTGGCAATGTTGAAACTTTAAATTCAAGCACGGCAACTTGTGGCATGTGCACTACTAAGGAACTAGAAGAATCTATATTGAAATTCTGGGAATCAGAAGAAATTCCAGATTCAACTTCGGAACTCACAGAAGACGAATTGCGTTGTGAGTCACATTTTTTGCAACACACTTTTCGAGGAAGTGATGGCAGATTTGTTGTGAAACTCCCACTAAAGAATCATCCATCAGTGTTACCAGATACAAAAGGAATCGCTTACGAGAAGTTCAAGACAATCGAGCGCCGTTTCATTCAAAATCCTGATCTAAAGAATCAATATGTTTCATTTATGAGGGAATATGAAGCATTGGGACACATGACAAAATTCAGCGGTAGCGAAATAATATCTCCCCAATATTTCATCCCTCACCACTGTGTGCTACGTCCAGACAGCTCAACATCAAAACTGCGAGTTGTATTTGACGCATCAGTACACAAATTATCAGAGCCATCACTAAATGACATAATGTTTAATGGTCCAAAAGTTCAAGACGAACTGTTTTCGATTTTGCTCAGATTTAGAATGCACAAATATGTTTTAAAAACTGATGTGGAAAAAATGTACCGTCAAATATGGGTTAACAAAGATGATCGAAATCTGCAACTCATAATGTGGCGAGAAAATCCCACAGAACCACTTAATTATTATCAGTTGAACACAGTTACTTATGGCACAAGAGCAGCACCATATTTAGCAACACGCTGTCTAACAAAATTGGCGGATGAATATCAAGGAAATTATTTACATATATGGCGCCACATCTTTAAAAAGGGATTTTTATGTTGACGACGGTCTAATAGGAGCTGATACCATCAACGAAGCGTTACTAATTCAACAACAATTAATAACAATTCTAGACAAGGCTGGAATGAAACTAAAAAAATGGTGTGCAAACAACCCAAAACTTTTACATGGAATCGCTACAGAAGATCAAGAAGTAAATCTCAATTTTGATTCCAAGGAAACCCAATTCACAAAGACGCTGGGTCTTTTATGGTTACCAAAGTCAGATTCATTTCGTATCAAGGTTAACATTCGAGACCATAGTCACACAACAAAACGATCTATGAGCTCCGATTTGGCACACATATATGACCCTTTGGGTCTTATTGGTCCAATCTTGGTCACCGGTAAAATCTTGTTGCAAGGAGCATGGCAGCTAAAACTCGATTGGGATGATGATCTTCCGTCAGAAATACGTAAACAATGGACATCGTATAGAGAAGATCTGGCCTTGTTGGACAATGCAACAGTTGTGAGGCACGTATTCAGCAGTCAAGGCTACAGCCATGTTGAGCTGCACGCTTTTTGTGACGCCTCAGAAAAGGCTTATGGTGCAGCAGTATACATTAGAACAGTACAAAAGGATAAAACGATAAAACTTAATCTACTATGCTCCAGATCTCGTGTAGCACCCATAAAATCTCAAACAATTCCACGACTAGAATTGTGTGCAGCGTTGCTAGCAGCAGAACTCATGGCAAGAGTTAAACTTGATTTAGGCTATCAAGACAAGGCAACTTACTTTTGGACAGATTCACAAATTGTGCTTTCCTGGATAAACAATCATCCAGGTAAATTACCCGTTTACGTCGCCCACCGAATTGTAAAAATACTTCGGTTAACAATTCCAGAACAATGGCGTCACGTCCCGTCAAAACAAAATCCGGCAGATATTCTGTCAAGAGGGCTTAAACCACGGGAATTTTCATCTTGCTACATGTGGTTATATGGTCCACTATTTTTATATCAGCCAAAGCCGCTGTGGCCAGCTCCCTTCAAAAGGGAATTAATTGTTGAAGATAACACGGTGGTGCTTGCTTTATCAACACAACAACCTACTAATGAGCATGCATGGGTCTACTCGATTTGTTCAAGAAATTTATTTACACATGTCCAAAAGGTTGTTGGATATGTACTTCGTTTCACAAAAAACGCACGGAAACCAAAAGAATCAAGACCAGAGACCATGCAGCTTTCACCGATGGAGCTCGACGTAGCACTTAAGATAATAATACGTCAAATCCAGGCCTCCGATTTTTCTGATCTAAGGAAAATGCTAGTTAAGGACGAATTTGTGCCAAAAACTCATAACCTCAGTTCACTAACTCCGTTCGTAGATGAAGAAGGGGTAATACGTGTTGGCGGACGGCTAAGCTCTTCAAAACTACAATTTGATGCCATTCATCAAATGATTTTACCCAGCAACGATCCACTAGTAAAGTTGCTGGTAGAAGAAATACATAAGGACAATTATCATTGTGGCGCCCAAGCATTGCTGGCACAAGTGAGGCAGCGTTTTTGGCCCCTCAAAGGAAAAAGCTTGATCAGAGCTGTAATACAACAATGCTTAAGATGCAGAAGAGCAAGGCCAATTGTGTACAATCAAATCATGGGAAATTTGCCTGGACACCGTGTGCAACCAGCTCGACCATTTCTCAGCACTGGAGTTGATTATTGTGGCCCAATATGGGTTCATTACAAAACAAGAGGCAAGCGTCCACAAAAGGCGTATATCGCTGTCTTTTGCTGTTTTGCA
>NC_051847.1:4596766-4611877 GCF_002237135.1 Teleopsis dalmanni | reverse complement strand
ATATCCAATAAACACTTTTGTATAAATAATTACTGAAAATGTTATTTAAAACTAGCTTTAACCAAGCAAGATATTATACTTCTCATCATCTGAGTCGAGTTTAATATGCATACACTTTCGATATGAATTTTCTTATTCTTAATGAAATGAGTACAGAAAATGAACTTTTGCGTGGCAGATATTCAGGAATACTAAATACTTACACTTAAATGAAACTATTATTGTTAAGTACATCTTTTCTTGCCGCACAATGCATAGTGTAGTGTTCTAGGAGAGTGTCTTAGCCATTCTTGTTTAAATTTTAATCACAGTGCACACTTTACTTCCCTTTAATAATCATAAAATATACAAAATTGCAGCACTTTAATCAACTTTCGTATTTTTCTTGAAAATATTTTTGCTGCAGGCAACAATTTATCTACTTAAATAAATTTCAGAATGCACTTGAGCGCAGTGCAGTAGTGCTGGTATTTTTTATCTCTCACATACAGTGCTCAAGAAGTGTACTTAACTTGTGAACATACTTGAAGTGCACTGAAAGAGACATCAGATACCTTATATATACGAGTATTTATAATAAATTTGTTGACTTGAATTGATTTACATCTGTTCCACTACTATCTTTACCTATGTGGAGAGTATATATTGATGGTGCGCTTAGATATAGATAGATTTTATATAGTCTTATGGCATTTAGTCTTCGGCAAAGCCAAAACGTATGCATTTTCTTATTCTATTTAATTGGTTAGAAACACTTTTTTTGGTTTTTGTTAGCAGGAGCAAAATCAGGAGGAAAAAACTATAATATTTCTATAAATTAATTTTATATATTTTATTGAATTGTATCTGATTTAATGTAGGATGTCATTTATTGTAAAGGTCAGCATTGCTCACGCCTGTGAAATGTCATCAAACTTGGTGAATTAATGGGCAAAAATTGCTTCAGCAAAAACTATTAAGCAGGAAACTCTTCCTTCCTCTTCCTTCCTATTCTGTGAGAATATTGTAATACATTAATTTTTCTGAACTTAATGTTCTTACTGTTATTTTACAAAATGAATTAAATATTTTACAACTCAGTTGAATTTTAAGTTAAAATTCTTAAAATCTTTTACTGCCCTTTTCAGTATATTTTTCACTCAGAAAATGGCAGAAATTAATCGTTCCGAAGCAAACCAACGCTCATCGCTCGATTTTTAATTAAAATTTTAATCTGTGAAGCATAGTTTCAAGAAATCATTTCTTCAGAATTATTTGCCAAAAGAGATAATCAATAAAACTGCATCAATTGTAATTGTCTTAAATTTATGTAAAACTATGCATAATTTAAAGCGCGGCAAACCAATATCAAAGTAAATCAAATTTAAAATCCTCCATCATTTCGTATTCTAAAGATTTCCTTTAAATTCTTTGCTCAAAATTTATTCTTTTTTGTTCCGCAGGTTTCGTTCTTCTCAACAAGTCCTGAGCTAAGTAACAAGCAACGTTTCGAGTATTTCACCCGCACAATACCTTCGGATCATTACCAAGTCAAGGCCATGGTCGAAATTGTGAAACGCATGGGTTGGAGTTATGTGTCTATTATTTACGAAGAAAGTAACTACGGCATTAAGGTAAGTGTAATGTTTTAGAATTTAGCTTTTTCCTTACCTTACCTACGAGTACTTATACTTGTACATAAACTCAGAGATGCAACAGGCAGACAAGCAGATAAGCAAGTATTTAAACTTTCATAATTTTTCTCTTAAGACAATCATGTCATAGGTCCTTGGCACTTTATACAACGATATGCAGCAGGTTAAAAGCGAATGTCTGAAAAATACGAAAAATCTGTCACAAAAGAGCACTTAAAGTTTGCAAAGCTAACTTTATATCCTTGCTGGAATAGATTGTGTCTTGCGGGACAGCAGGAGTATTATAGAAAAAATCTTATCATAATTACGATTATCTGTACATAGAAAGACAACTTCAGTTTACTCATCTTAAAAAGTTAAAAGGGATAATAAAGTTTTTCTTAATGACCAATTAATTAATTAAAAAAATATGACCAAAACTTGATTCTTGCTTGATTGCGTTACCATTTCGGTAGTACTAATGCATTTCACTTCATTAATTCTAAACCAATTCAATTTTATAATTCTCATTTTATGTTCTTTTCTAATCTGAAATTTCTAGTTAGATTTACTTTTAATATGTATTAGTATATAAACCTTCGATTAACATTTTAGGCTTTCGAAGAACTGGAGGAGTTGCTTGCGCGCCACAATATCTGCATCGCAATAAAAGAAAAACTTGTCAAGGACTCGGGCGTTGCTGAGGAAATAGCATATGATAATATCGTGCAAAAGCTCTTAACGAAGCCGCGTGCTCGAGGTAAGCATACTTACAGGATACTTATAGTCGAACTATATAACTAAAAAGTCTGTAAAATCACAAAGAACACATGTATAGAAAGTACGTCAAAGAACAAGGATTTCGAAATTGCTATTTTCAAAAGCACTAAAACTTGTTCAAAGATAAGAGATGATATAAGTTATTTATTTTTTAAAATAACTTCAAGTTTGATTTTTTCAAAAAATGCAGGACCTTTAATTCGTATTCATGCACAACATGCACTAAAGAAATGAGAATTGAATCGAGTAAATACATACTTTTTATATGTGAATTAAAATATAATTTCAGTTCAAATGGTAATAGTTTAAATAAATTTACATTAAAATATTACATTAGTTTAAGTAGCACTATTGGCACCACTGAAGACCGGAGGAAAATGTAACTTTTCTTAAACGACTGTTTCCATTAAAGTGTCAGGAAGTGCAATTCTTTAATGAAAGTAAATGTGCACAACATCTTTCCAAGTACTGAATTCAAACGTATTATTATTATGACGTTCACAACTAATCATTGACTAAGATTATCATTAGGAACTTAAACATATTGAACATCCCTTCAACAGCTCAAACGTTTTGAAAGATTTGAATTTAAGGACATTGGACAATGTATTTATAGTAAGATCAGAGGATTATATTATATTCTCGTTACTTGTTTAATATATCGTTTACATATCCAAAGTAAATGAAGCACTTAACATAAATATGCTTTGAGATTCAGCATATTCGTACTCTTGCTTGTATCCTTTTTTATGGTCTATTTAATGAAATTTTACAATTTGTGGATTCAGTTTGATTACTGAGACAGTAAAAAGGTTAGACACGCCCTTTAATCACTGCACTGAATGTCAATTTATGCCGCCTGATTACAAAATAAAAATTGGGTTTATTTAGGAAGGAGAAGCAAAAGAAAAATGAATTGGCTTCTGCATTTTTTAAAGTCAAGAAAAGATTGCCACTTTTGTACGTAAGCCATTTATTACATTTCAGAAAAAAGGACCAAAACAACAATCCCAAAAGCTAAAAGCCGATTTTCAATACGAAGTCTATTAATCACAATGACAAAGCACTTCAACAATTTAAAATTGCGCCTTTTCGAGGCTGATTTTCACACGCTTCAAAATGTCCTTAGGTGTGTGCATTGTGGGGGAACTTAAGTACACCGAATTCAAGATTTTTCTGATTAATATTTACTTGGATTTATAGGTACTTAAACTTTCACATATACAACCAGCACACGATATTGAGTATAAGTACATTAAGGATTTTTCTTACGTAAATAAATTCGCATTTAATGAGTTGTGCTAAGCTTCAGTACAGCAGCTGCAAAGGCTTCTGGCGTGTTAAACGTTAATTAATTTTATTGAATTAGAAGAGAAAATATTAATGAGTATCTGTGGGTTGACAACGGAAACTTTAATAAGCATTATATTAACCCACACAGTATATTGAAATCGAATTTTCTCTCTATGGTTATTAACATAAGCTGATTACTATGTGAACATGTGTGCACATTTTATTCTACTCCAAACGCATGATGCCCCATTTATCTCAACAGTAGCTACAAAAATATTAGATATCACATTTGGTCACTTATTGTATAAAACGAACTAATTATATCCACTACATACCACAATTAACGGATTTTTTTCATTTATTCGTTCTAAACCTGACTTGATAACCACTGTCTGATAATTAACATTAAAAATAGAGTTGTTGTCTTCGTGGTTTTGATGTGGCGGCACTATTTTAATGAAATATGCCAAACATAACTATCTTCCAAGACATCCGATGAAATTCACAAATTAAAAATCCATTTTATTTAAAAAAGTCACTGTATAGTGTGGCATTTAATCTGGATTAGGTGGAAGTGACAGCTCTGTGCACCTAATCTGATTTAAGTACATCAAAAGCATGGGTTATGTCACTACTTAACTATTCCTATAGATTATGCATAGAATTATGCTTATTTGGACAATCTGTAAACTCTCGATACTTTTGAAAATGAACACATACGTCCATTATGATCCAGATTAGAAGCTATATCAAGGGGATCGACTGGGATAAGATGCTTGAATGATTGCTATGCGACAGCAATGTCCAAACACTATAGTCCAATGATATAGAAGCTTGAAAAGTATCTAAATCACAAATATGTGTTATTTACATGTACCTTTGATATCACAAAAATTAACTAAAACCTACTGTAAAGTAGATTGCAGATGCTTTCACGAATATTTTTTAGAAGTAATTATATTTTATAAGTATATCGTAGTTATTGCAAAATATAAAAGTTAAAATTATAAAACAATTATCCATCAAATTTGCTGAAGTTAAATTTTGAAAATGCTTATATTCAATATTTTTACTAATCTTATATCATGTAATTCAGATTTCTTTTTATCCGTACAGGCGAAACAAAACAAAACACATTTAACAAGAGTAAAATGAATTGAATTAAGTTAAATATCCTTTGTCAATCAGAATAACACATACTTTTCCAATTTCCTGTATAAGTTTTCCGTTTCAGATAAAGTTAAATGAATCTTTTATTTCATAAGAAATTGTAAGGTACGAAGGAAGGATGTGCTTCCTAGCGCCATCTGTGACAACACATGTTGTAACATTTCTTCGTGTTTTTGTTTACTTCTCTGACGTGCGGATGTTGCGTGTGTATTCACTAATAATGCCATAAAGTTTCCAAATCGACTATAGAAACCAATATTGGAAGTTCGCCATTTCCTGTTGTTTCCCAAAGTGAATACTTTTTGGATTTGCTTTTTAAAGATTTTTATTTAATTTTTTATTTAAGATTACAAAAAAATTAAAAATTTATTTTAATTTTTAATTTAAACTAAATTGGACATTGATTTCTTTACTGAATAAACGAACCGACCAAAATCTTCTTGTCTTTTTATAATTCAATTGTTGACCTTCAAGTAATATAATGGGATCGGTTACAAGTAATAATTTATCCCTTCGTCTGAACACATTTCGTTTGATCGACACTGGAAAAAGCTAGCAACCTACTTCACTTTTCTTGCAAATCTTTTCTTTTATTTAAAGTATGACCCAACAAATATCGGTAAAGCTTCTCTCAACTGAAGCTTGAGAATTCTTGAAATGCATATTTATTTTAATGAATAGTTACACGCACAAATCTTTATGTATTTGATGATGGTTTCCATAGAGATCGCTATAAGTATTAGAGTTTCTAAAACATACAAAGAACGTCTTCCTCAGGGTGAAGGTTTAGCTGCCGTATTATGCAGATGAAAATTTCATTTTTCCGGCTTAATATTTTGTTTTTGAGGAAGACCTGAATCAGACTTTATAGTAGTATTCTATGCTTGCAGTTGCTTTATATGTTAAGTAGCAATATTCATCAAAAATAAAGTTATAACCATCTTTTGTTAAGTAGGTGTAGAGTAACACTTAAGTTCAAGATCATAAATAATTACAACTACATGGGCTATATTTTAACCTTTAAAGTGAAGATGCCACTATTGGATTCTTAAAACAAGTCTAAATCTTGAAAATTTAAGGTTATTCTGAGGAGTACATACAATATTTTTTCTCGTCATTATTTTTAACCATTACGTTATAATGGATTCACGAAAGATCCTAATGCATTATGTTTAGTCAGATAATTCAGAAATTGACTACTGATTCTGCACTTTAAAAGCAGTATTCGCTTTTTATGTTTTGTTTAATAGTCCCATCAGTCCTAAACGTGCCTTAACTTAAAGTTTACATCACTACAATATTCTTATCCCTATCAGGAACAATATCAAGATAAAAAAAGTTACAATATTAAGAATTGTATAATTCGACTTCGATGGTTGATTTGCTTCTGCCTCACAGTAAATGAAATCGATGAGTTTGCTTTTTATTAAAGACAAAAGCACAATACCAGTGTCCTAGCGGAAACAGCGGATATGAGAAATTCGTAAGCAAAAAGTAAGTTGTGTAATGAAAATAGGATGTGTCGACAGCAGCTGCTCTATGCCATGTTATTGACTCCCTGAATATCATCAGTGCTAATACAAACAACAAAAAATAGGTTAGAAAAACAATGACCGGAATTACAATGACCAGAAATACTTGAGGCAATAAGTTGGAGTAGAAGAAAAAAGTACTCGTGTCTGTTCCTGCTGCTGTTGGTGCCTGTGCTATAGCGAAGGTATAAAGCAGTGCACAATGTAATAGCAACAGCGGACATCTTCAAAAGCAGCAAAATCAGCAACATCAGTAGCATTCAAGGCACCAGAAACAATGTGGCCATTATGCCAGCTATCATTAGCAGCCATTCGCAACAAAGTACGTCACTTGTGCGAGTACGCAACATCTCAGGATGAATTTGAAATAAATGTGCAGGCATTCAAGTGGAAATGCTTTGCTGACCCATCTATCGCCTCTTGAACATATTGCTTGCTACTGATTTGGGTGCTCTTTCCGCCAGTTCGAATTAAGCTGTTGGAAATTGGCTACTGTTGCCGAAGTTGAAGTAAAAACCGCTGCCATCGTTGCTTAAGATTTTGATAAGAGGTTCTTAAATTTGATTCATTCTACTTTATAAATTCTTACTTACTTCTTATTTGCTTCAAATATCACAACAATAAGCATATTTGTCATTATTTATTAGTCAACATTAACAGCAGACGTTAGACATACCATATCTTTTAACAATGAACTTGTATTTATGTATTAAAGTGGAGCATTTTCACTCTCATTTCAGTACGTCTTACTTTCATTGTTCCCATTTGAATTCAATTTAGGCCACACTACAAACTCCAAGTGAAGTCACAAATTGATTAAGAGTCCTTAAGAAGATGTCAATTAATACGAATACTTGAATTTAAATACTATTTGTTTTAATTCAAGCCCAAGTGTGTAGCAATTAAGCTTGTATTCATAGATGTACATTGATACTTATATGGTGACGGATATTAAATTATTTACGCACCAGTACTAAGTACTACATTTATAGAATTCTTAGTAAATAACTGTTAAGTAATTTAAATTGTACTCCTAATAAGATTAATAATTAATAATGTTAATCAAATAGTTTGTTTATAAAATACATGCTTTAGATTAAATTGAAAACATTCAAACAATCAGCCATACTTTTGTGATAATAGAATTAGGAGAACAATATTTAACACATTCTTTGAAATAATCAAAAGAACTCGCAAATATTATTTCAATCATTTATTCCTCATAAAGGATCGAGGTTTATTAAAATAACTTAATCATTAATCACTCCATAATTCGAATTATCGTGCTTAAGGTAATAAATACTTTATAGTCTTGTTCGATATTTGAAGAAAATTTACGCAGTCATGTTTCATTCGATTACAAATTATTCTGAAATAAATTCCTCTGCGAAAAATTGAAACAAATTGAAAGAAAAGGATAGTATCGCTATTTGTATCCCCAGTACCATTTTGTGGCTTACGAAGTGGTAATTTCTTCTGACCTTTTCAGAAAGAATGGAAGAAATAAATCAAAGCTATCACAATCAAAATTTCTTATAGGAGCCTTTAATCTAAAATGATTAAAGAATTATATGTCTCTAAGTAAAAATCTTTATATACATTATGAAAAGCACTGTAAAGTTAAAGAATGACCTTACAAAACTGGGAACTTGCAGGTTTTGTAGAAGTCTCAAAACGCATTGATGCCCGGCATTTATAAATAAGCAGAAAAAGCATTTAGATAGACATTTAGATAGATTTGATAGGTAACACAATAGATCTTTAGGTCACAGTTTATGGTTTCCACAATATCTTATAAATATATATATTAAATATAAATATAAACTTTCATCCACTAATTTTAATTACTATATGGAAACAATATTTACTTGATTCTTCTTTTTTCTATTAATAAAATATTTATTAAAATTATTTATTATATATTAAATTATTAAGTTAAACACCAAATAAAAATGGTTATTTTATTCTCTAACAATTTCTTTTGGTTATTGCTTTTGAATCATATCCATCCAACCCTTTCCAATTATTATTTGGAAATGTGCCAATAATCCATGTATCTATTTTATTTGATTCATATTTGACTCTGCATAATCTATTTTATTATTTACACCATTTTTAGGCGCCATTATATTTGGTTCGGATCAGGAAGTGCGTGAAGTAATGCGAGCTGTTCGTCGCAACAATGCAACTGGTGCCTTTTCATGGATTGGGTCAGATGGGTGGAGTGCGCGGAATCTCGTTTCTGATGGCAACGAACCAGAGGTACTTAAAATTTTAAACATAAAAACAAAATAAAATTTCGACCAAATTATTACCACAACCATTACCATAAAATTAATGATCTTGCTCCACGCATGTACAAATTTCCACCGCAGACAATGTAAAAAATTATGAACTTTGGTACGAACAAATTTGATAAATGATTCCTACGAGAATATGCATGAAGAAGATAATAACTGCGAAATGATAGATGAAAGCTGGCGAATGAACTTTAAGCAAAAACTCAAACACGATATTGTGGGAAAACAGTACAAACATATACGAGGATGTGCAGATATATGAAATATATATGCTTGTATTATATACATACAGCTTATGCAAACTCTCTACGAGTATGTACAGAATGGCCATAAAACGAGGCAATGATTGATTATTAAATAATTGAAATTAATTGTTCGTAAAAAAATTTATTAAACTGAGTAGTCAACTTTTAGGCGGAAACAATACAAATGATTGGGTTGCCATTTTAATATGTAATATATCATTGGAAATAGGGAGTGTTGAAACATTAACAATGCACATCAGTAGATTTATTTTTGTATTTTTATATTTACAGAAATAGATTACGTGAATAAGTAAAATATGGCTGTGTTAAATGGCTATTTAATCGAACATTGTATATTTAAATGATTAAAATTTCGATGGACATATGAGTTCAGTAGATTATTTCACTGTTTAAAGTCAGTTTTAACAAGAAATCCATTAATATATACACAAATTATAAAAAAATATATTCATATTATGAGCTTCAATAATCTCTAGTTTGCCATTTTATTACATGCTGCATTCTCCTGCGTTCTACGAAGTGAACTAGAGATTAACCTTAGTACTTCCTTAATAATTTTGTACTGTGCATTAAGACCTACCTTTAAATTTTTTAAATATTTATGTACTTATATTTTATAAAGCTTTCAATATATATTTCTGTATTCGAACTGTAGGATATATCTGTTAATATAAGTGTCGACGATACTCAATTTTTACAAAAATATACACGTATGCAATAATTTGCTTCTAAAGTATTTAAAGATTCTTATATTTAAAGCAATCATTTTTAATAACAAAGAAAGAATTCACTATATTTTGGCCTCACATAACAACTTAAGTAAATTTTTTTAATATTTATAACATTTTCCAGGTTGAGGGAACACTTTCCGTACAACCTCAGGCTAATCCAGTAAGGGGTTTTGAAGAATATTTCCTCAATTTAACTGTTGAAAACAACCAACGCAATCCTTGGTTTGTAGGTAAGTAAATTTATCTAAAACACTATTTATACAAGATTAATAGAGAAATCATAAAGTTATGCATAGACAAGTAAGTACTACATATCAAATACTTATACTAAGAAATGTACTAATATTAGCTTCAATGTATTTCTCGAAACATGTTTTTTTAATACCTTTATAACTGGTAAATTAAATGAATTAACCTAAATATTTCTTAAATTTGTTTATTCTACAACATACAACATACAATAACTTATACAACATATAATAAGACATTCGCTTAATCCTTTTGTTACTCTTAAATTATCTGCACTTTAAATCTATAATTACTGGAGAAATTCTATATACTTTAATCATATATGAGAAAACAGAAAGAAAATAAAAATTTTAATTATTATTGGTATCAATCTCTATCTTATCCAAAAAAAATAAAAGTTATTTATTATGTTTGGTATCTAATTCGTCCAATCTTATAAACATTTTCTTAATATATTCGATTATTATCAGGTTAGGTTAGACTTTAAAAATCTAAACAAATCACTCTAAACAACTATTGTAAAGTCCTGAAAGTTATCGGGAGGAAACGACCTATACTAATAATAGTTTCCAAAATGGCTCCATATAATTCATTCCAGTACGTTCTCAGTGGGAACATTGAGCCATAGTGGTTACAGTTGTATCTAACGAATTGATTCTCTTTAAACGTGAGTTTCGCACCTCCAAATCCGTTGCACATACTGCCCAAGTAGTTGGATTCGTAGTATCAATACGGGTACCACTTGAAGACTGTAATGCCATCGGGTTTAGCGATGCCGGCGGTACCTTACTAAGCCCCGAGGAAGACTCAATATAATATCCTTATTAAAACATTTGATTTTTTAGATGTAGTTAAGGAGATCCAATAAGTTAACTTTCGCTGAATCTGCTAGGCCGGCAAAGAAACAGTCTTTTGAACATTGAAACTGTTTCATTTCTAGTCGTAAGCAAAGACATAGAAAGAGATTGATGATATTATTTACTAATATGAAATATTTCAAACAATTTAATAATTATTTGAGCTTTTGAATAAATGTTGTTTACTACTCTCAAAGAGCACTGAACAATTTAAATCAAAATATTTCGAGATTGTTGAAGTTTGCTTAATTATTCCAACATGAATTCATAAATTAATTACACAAATACATAATTATTTATCAATGTAAGAGATATAACGAAGCGTGATTTAGTTCAGCATATGAAGCTACACTCCATCAAACTGAAAAATCTATAAGATGTATTTTCTTATTTTTACAATATGAAGAATAATATTAGTTCAGTGCTAATGTTACCTTAATATATTAAAAACAAAGTAACTGATTCTAAAAAAAAGTTTGTACTCTAAATATTGCAGAATTTTGGGAGGACCATTTTCAATGTCGCTATCCAGGTAGCTTCAGCACACCATACAACAACTATAATCGTACGTGCACCACAAAGGAGAAACTTTCACGAGAAAATACTGACTTTGAGGACCAACTTCAATTCGTGAGTGATGCAGTTATGGCATTTGCATATGCTTTGAGGTGAGTTACTAGAAGTCAAAAGAATTTATTAAAGACTTCACTTAGAAATTATATGATTTGTCAATGAAAATAACTTTCTTGGCTCAAATCATTAGTTTACAAATTAATTTGCTTAAATATATAAAGGGGAAAAATTAGTTCCCCATTTTGTTAAAAAAATAGATTGGTTTGAATAAACCTTTAGATTTAAAATGTTTTTATATAAAATATTGTATCAACTATTATACTTAATACAAAACAAATTTAAAATATTTTTTACTAAAATCCATATTTTACAGGGATATGCATCGTGCTTTATGCGGTGGCAAACCCTTGCTATGTGATGCCATGAAGCCGACAAAAGGTGCCGATTTGCTGAGATTTTTGCGGAAGGTCGAGTTTCAAGGTAAGCCAAGCTACCATGAAATAACGATTTTAAAAGCTTAAAGACTTTTCTTGACACCAAACACATTTCGACTTACCCAGTCACTTAGTTTAAAACTGCACATTTCCACAAGCTTAGCTCGTTAAGCGTTTAAGTGGAAAATTGGCTTCGTTAGAGCGTATTGGGAGCTGAGAATATAAAGTTCGAGAGTGCAGTTTCGTAGCAGAAATGCTTTATTTTTATACTTACTGCTATATTAGATTAGTTTTTAATTTACACAAAAGTTAAATTTTAAATGATTTAGCTTATAAAATTTCAAAATCAAGTAAAAGTTTTGATTTGATTTAAATAAACTTTCCCACAAGACCCACCCACATTCATTTTACAACCAATTTTCTGGAAATTATAAGAAAAAAAATTATTAAATTACAAACAAGAAAATTTATTTTTCCTTAAGTGTCAAAAAAAATTAATATTTTTTGCATTACTTGCCCTTATTTATTTCAAGGACTCAGTGGAGATGAGTTTCGATTTGATATAAATGGAGATGGGCCAGCTCGATACAACATAATCCATTTTAAGCAATCAGCAGAAGGACAATATCATTGGGTTAAAGTGGGTGAATATTACGAGGGCGAGTTACGTTTGAATATGTCAGGTAAGATTAAAATTTATTTCATAATCGCATTAATCGCACTGATTGATTAGTTAAAAATCCTTGAGTTCCTAATGCCAACGATTTTCATACATTTAAATATACGTTAGTATTGCCTAACTACAGAATAAATTTAATTTTTTAAGTTATTTAAAAAAAAAGATTAATTAACTGAACTTTTATAATTACTTTTATCAGTAAACAATGATTGTCATTTTACACACAATCATTTTATACCTGCTCTCTCACTATGACGTTCGTCTTAATGGAAATGAAGTTCATACCCTAAAATATAGGCGAACTGATATTAAAATTATTTCAGATATTTCATTATCTTTCTTCAAAGATGTAGACGAAACATTAACATACTGGGTAGAGATTCAAAGGCTGCTGTAACTTGAGATTCTATTTATACGGATTAATGGGGAAGAAGTAACTACAAATAGAAGTTGAAGTAGTTAATAAACTAACGACATCTAAATATAATAAACTCATTCCTGTATCTATCAGTTACATACAATGATTGATTTACAGATCTGACTTCACACTTAAACCATAGGAACAGGATTAAAGCATCTTATATCATGACATATGGTAAATTTTTCCGAATAAAACTTCCACAGCTCGTGTTTGCAGATGTGCTTGACGAGATGCCCGACTATGGGTTGTTATACTATCAAAACCTGTCTAGATCAATATTCAAACATATGAATTCACCTTCTAGTAACTTCAAACTAGAAACCAGTTATATATTTTAGTAGAAAAACAAACATCTACTCTCCTCTTTCTCTTAATTCTACCTTAGTTTACATGGCGTGTTTGCTTAATTCTACCTTAAGTTGAGCGCTATTCTTCTACACTTCCATATGACTGCAATACTCATATACTATGTTACCACATAACTACAATACTTATACTACTACAATATTTGTGTTCTACAATGAATTTTAAAACATCCAAATTTGCACTGAATTTACATTGAAAATATTTTACAAGGGCTCTATAACTAAGCGAAGGAAGCCGACCTCATACACTCCACTAGCCTAACCACTAGCGCTAAAATGAACGTAAAATATATGCAATTTGAAGCATTTAATGAAATTCTATGAATAAAATTTAATAAACCAAAGAAGAAAACAAATAATAATATATATAAAAAATCATTGACACGGACTCTAGAAATTATTCACAAAGAAACCCTGAAAAAACTATAAATGAACTGGAATTGCGGTCCACTGTGGAATAATTTTTTAAATAAATATTTATTGGAATTGGAATTGTGAATAAAATCAAATGAATATTAAATGACACATCAGTTGTGTGAAGAATAATGAATTATTAAATGATATTTTAATTCCGTTCGATGCTACTACACAAAAGAAATTAATTGACTAAAAAACAATCATGCAAATATATCACCGTACTATTTTCAGTCTGTATATATGGATATGTGGAGTGCTTTCAGAATATATACATACACGTCAAAATTTCATTATGACAAGCAAAATTTTCAACAAATTTATATGGAAATCAATAATAATCCGTCACTAATCTGTACGGTGTTAATTAAATATAAACACGTGATACATTTAAAGTTCCACAAAATCTGTCACAAAATGTGAATGACAGCACTCTATCCTGATTTCGGTGATAAAAGGATACGGCATTGATTTTCGCAACAATGGTAATTACAGCTGCTACAGTTCGGCTTACTTTAATTCAGGATATTTTATGTTTTTAAATTTCATCATGGAAAATAGCACAGCTGAACGGTAGCATTCTTCTGTAAATGCTTTTACATCCAATATACACATACATAGCATATGTATGCTATTATGGAGATATTTTATTTTTCAACAGAAACAGAATTACTCTCAGCTTGCAGTAAACATATTGCATTGATTAAATTACAAGAAAATCCTTTACGTATCCTGTATCGTTGCAGTTGAAATCTCTGTCAATGACTTCGTTTGTAGTTATTCGGAATTCTTCCATGTTTGTGACAATCTGCTGATGGCATGCCTGAACTGTTGGGAGAATTACACATAACACACATTGTTTATTCTTCACTTAGTTCTTGTTTCAATTTTTTTGTTTGTGAAATTTTCCGTAAAGGAACTTTAAGTGGATTATTTGGATTCTACTATGTACTTACAAGAATGTTTTAAAATTACTAGGCACAAACTTTATTTTGGATTGGATTTAATGACATATTCTGATTTATAATCAACTTTTCTGAGTTGTTAAAGAGAGACCATTAAAATCAGTTAATATATTTAGAAACATTTAGTGAAAATTATTTATCATCTGGGTTTGTATTCCATTCAAAAAATCTATTACGTAACTTAGTTAGTGATATTTATGGCTGAAAAGAGCAGCTCAAACTGAATGAGATAATACCATTCCCTGCAGACAAGCTAAAGAATTCATGCCGAATAGATCAAAAATCAGAACTAGGGAGCTACTTATGCTGAACAGAAGTAGTATCCGACTTAACACAAGGTTTCTCACTAAGCATTGCGGATTCAAAAAGCATTTATCGAACCCAGATAGTACTAGAGGCGATAACTGTAGACTTTATTACGAAAAAAATTAAACAGCAGAACATATTCTGTGTCACTGTGATAGTCTCG
>NC_051847.1:4589251-4596666 GCF_002237135.1 Teleopsis dalmanni | reverse complement strand
CTCAACATTTCATTTCTTTTTAGCAGATATTAATGGGGTAGGCCAACGATATCCTTCATGTCCTTGACTGTGCAACATTGTGATATGTTTGACGAGCCACTGAGCTCATTAATTAATTCTATAACTGTTCGAAATCCGGTCATGTATTTTTGCCTTAATTAAAAATATTTTGACTTTGTTGGGATTTATGCTGAAATTTTGGCTTCTGTGGTGATGTGCCGTGCCTTTTTGGTTCGCAAAATTTTTGGCTTGAACATTTCATTTTTACTGACTAAATTTGAAAATGGAAAACTTTCATTGATAATCAGATAATCACAGAAACGAGGTATATAAACGGCTTAAGTCGAAACACGCACAATGTGTCGCTTATATGGTTTCATATATATTTCGAGCATTTAATAAAATCACTGAAGTATGTTTTAATCTTATAAAAGCCAAAACGTATCCTCAATAACATTATTTTATTATATTTAAAAATAAACTTCTACAAATAAATTTGATCTTGATGTGCAACAAAACTTTCTAATAATATTTAAATCAATATTTTCCACTTAAAGTGAATATTTATCTTTTAAGCACTGCACGATGTATAAAACAGTTGCAAAGGAGTTTCCACATTTTCCAACAGCGGTTTTTTTGTTGGATGCAGTTGTCGTTTTGAAAATCCTTTTCCGAAGTTTTTGACATTTACATGTTTTGAAACAAAATTATTTTTCTCAAACTTTCACTGCAAACTGAATTTGTTGAAAATTTTTTGACATTATGTTAGAGTCAAATTGTTAAAACTATTTTTACAAAATTCAGACTATATTTTTAGTTTCTTAACAGCTTCCATGGGATATCATCTTACATACCATTTCAATACAAATATTTATGAGAATGACTTAGTTTTGAGATTGTAACTCTAACGTACTGTGAATACAAATAATTATTATTCTTATGTTGGGGCTAGTTGAGTCGGTGCACTTGAGCAGTGATTGTTTATCACTTCATCAAACTAAACAATAATTGACCTAAGATCTGCATACCTCCCCGAGGAGCCTGTAAACAATCTGAGATTCGATAACACAGTATTGGTAAGCCTCAGTTTTCGTAGATAATTTTAGGGCTCTTTCTAAATACAAATAATAAAAACTATTTATCAAAAGCATGCATTAACAAATTTAAAAAAAAATAGTCAAAATTAAGTCCTTATTGTTTAACACATAAGAAACTAAAAATTGAAATCATTGTATTGATTATAACGAGATTCTAAAGGATATACATGATAATGATATGTTAAAAAACTCAGTTATTCATACATTTATTAATACTTATTTTTACTGACAAACCCAATACCTTAGATTAAAGTACTTTTTAACTCATATGATTATAAAGCTTTATAACATTTATCTTGAATAATAAAACCTAGATTAGATTAGATTATCTTGGAAAGATGCATATATATCAATAGTTTCACTTGTATACATCTTTTGCCAATAGTGACGCCCTCAAAGTTGTGCGCGGGAGGCAAGCTACACTAACCGAAGGTGTGAAAGGGTTTTTGTAAAAAACCTGGATAAATTAAGACTGCATCAAACTGATATACTCTACTTTCACTGTAGTTAGGTGTTGACAGACCATGAAGAAGTGCAATAACACTTGATCTAACCTATAATGGATTTTGTCGTGGCTGTGGCTGCTCAGAAGAGGAGGAAACTGTCTCATGTGGTTAGTAGTATGTGGTTAGAACTTATCAATCTTATAAAGCTGTCATTCTTCAAAATAAGACACATAACATAACTTGACAGACCAATAACTTAATATTTTTTGATACACTTTCAGTCGTATGGGTGATTTTGATAGTCTTCTTGGTGGTGTGTTTTATCCGTATCACATTATGGTGTTTGTGTTCAAGTGGGCTTTGATGTGGAAGGCCGCTACTCTAACCTGACCTAACCTAACCTTATAAGTGTCGATACGTTCTTAATTAAATGAAAAATTAACAGCAGATAATATTAAGGGTACTCTTTAGTCACGATACTAAATTTGTTTTGTTTATCTGTTACTTAAAGCAATTTTGTAATAGTTCCCAATATTATTCCCAATAAATTGGCAATTATCACCGAGCTATTACCGAAGTGCATTTAATATAAATTTTTATTAATGCCGCCACTTCAGCAACTATAATAAATAAAAACTTTTGCGTTAGATTGCGTCGAACTCCTTCAACTGCTAAGAGTACCTCACTAGGAGGGGGGGCGGGTGGTGATATCTGAAATCTGATCCTGTGTTTTGTTGTGCATTACGCGCACTCTTAACTTTTATGCTGATTTTGTTAGATGGAATTCGGTTTATAACCAAATAAAGTGCTTGCATGCTTGCCAACTTTATTGTCTTCACTTGGCGCATTCTTGGCGTACACTTGGCCTGTGTGTGTGTGTATGTGTGTGTGTGTGCTTGCTTTTAGTATTATTGGGTGGTAATAAATAATTAGTGTCAATAATTGCCAGTCATTTGCAGTTAAAGTATTTAATGCGGTATTAAAAAGGATATAATTTACTTCTCCTTTTTGGTTACATTCTCAGTTTATGAATTTGTCTCCTCGCCCCCTTTCGAGTTGACTTCTTGGGTTGAAATTTTTAATGACATTCCTCCTATACACTACGTACCACATTGCTGTATGTCTGTGTATGTGTGTTTGTGTGTGCGCTTAGTAGATACTTCAAACAATTTGCGTGTATGTAATTATGTATATTCTTGTGCAAATGTATGTATATGTGTAGGTGTATATGCATGTTTGTTTTGTTTAATGTGATTTTTCGCTCCTTTTTTGATGTTAAAAATTACTGCTGATGACATGCTAATAAAATGACGAATTTTCTTCGTTTTTTATTTTGTGTGATGTTCGTGTCGTTGCCATCTAATAAAATTGACATATCACTGCGTATGAGTAATTTAATTTCGACATTTAATTTGATTACGCGCTATTGCTCGAGGAAGATTCGTACGTTTTTTAATGTTTAGGTGTACGTGACGTATGAGTGATATTTGTTATTATGGCACGTTTTCTACTAAATTCATTGGTATCAACGACTTTTTTGAAGTGCAAATTTATTTGTGGCAAATGACAGGATTTTGTTAATATTCCTTCAATGTAACTATGAGTGGGTGGTACAGAATGCTTTATGTACAGAATTGTGAAATATTACTTTAAATTGTTTATTATGACTTATTATTATAAATTCTATTAGAATACTTAAATTATTTTTAGCTACAAATTGTCTTACGTTATGTTATAGTAAAAGAGATTACTGAAAATCACTAAATTTTATAAATTGAATTGCATACAATATTTAAAAAATAATACCTTCTAAATTTTACTTAATAGAAATTATTGTCATTTATATGGAGGTTTCGAACAGTACTGAATTATAACAACAAAATTCTTTCTTTATTTTTAATTAATTGAATTTTTGGCTAACCATACAGCTGTTTCGAGTATTGTGAAATGCTCATGATCAGTGGTCTTGGAACTATTTTTTATATTAAATTATTCGTAAATAATTCTTTAAGATTGCAAGTTACAAGGGTTAATCTAGTATAGTACCAATTTTTAATAGTTTGAAGTTTTAAAGTCAACTAACAAGCCTAGTTTAACAGATAGAACTAAAATTGTAATTAAATAGAAACAACTGATACAAGTTTGTAAACTTTGCTCGCACTTTATATATTCTTAACATATATATATATTTCATAATTACAAAAAACTATTAAAATTTTTTTAACAACTACTACCATCTGATAACATCTGTTGAACCACTTTACTTTAAGACCTCTACCATAATCGAATACCAGTTGAAATTTTACAAGACTGAAAATACAACTTCCGATTCGCATACATTCTAATACGCCATTCAAAACGGAAATAGCAGCTTTCAAACATTTGAGTTAGACAAAAATGTAAGTTAAATTAACGTTGCCAAACATGCAAAGCTAGTCAGTATAACTATACATACACTAATAAGTTGGTTAAATATTTCAGCTTACATATTTAGATTATTTAAACCCACTAGTTTATAATAGGTATATTCACTACAGCACACTTGCATGCATTTGTCGAAATAGAAAAAAAACATTTATTTTGACTGTTTAAAGTGTACTGACCTCGTTTCTTTACTGAAAGGCTCTACATTTGACATACGTGGGCGCCACCTACTCATATCCTCCAGTAATGATAGACATTATTTTGGCTGTATAAAAAGCCAAACACGTAAATTTCAACTGTACACATATTACCAAACTGGATCATATATATTTTTAACCGACACAAGTTTTCAGCACTCCTTCACCTGCTAGTTAGCCAGGTTGGGGAAGGCTAACTTGTTAAGTTATTGCCTACTCGTTATAGTTTTAGTTTCAATTTCGAGTTATTTTCGGTATTATTATTGTTGTTTATAGTCATTCGTTCTGACATGTTCTAATATTTTTTTCCGTAGAAAATTTCGAACTACACCGAGTAGTTATAAATATTTATGAGCTCGCCAGGAGCGTTTAATTGTTGCTCTTCGGCATTTATTTAGCTTGTTGCATACTATTAGATGGAAACGAGCTGCAAAAGCTGCTTTCATGAAAATTTATATGAACAGGAAATATCTTAACTAGCATGAAATTTGTAGTAATAAACATTTATGAAAGAATTTATGCAGAATTTTAGATATCAGTACATAATTTCTATCTAGATTAAGTTACTTTAAATGAGCTTCGTACAAAGATTATTAAAACTTATTTTTTTAGAATATTTTAATTGGTTTTAGTAATTAATTTCTACATAACGTTTTTAAATCCTATTACAGCAGATGCTCAGTTTAACAAACGATATAATATCAGGACCTTAATTAAATGGAATGCATTTTATATACAATATTTGTTAATCAGCAGTGTTTTGGTATCGTTTTTTAATTACAAGAAATTCGTTGTTTTTTAATGAAAGGTTTCAGTTCGTCGGGTATTAATTAAACCTAGCATCTACTGTATTTTTCGAAACTATTGAAAATGTAATTAAATTTCAAGTAATAGCATATTTTATTCTCTACTTGCACAAGTCTACATATTAAATTTGAATCAAATACGAGTACCTATATGTCTTTCTGTATGACATTTGAGCAAAATGAAGAGGCAGAAAATATTAAATAATTCTGGTATGAGTTCCTTGTAATGCCTTGTCATTAATTGTTTTTCGAATTACAGTTTTGTTATTTTATTCTCCATTATCCATTGTTGTTGTTTTGTTGCCTTTAAAAGATAAAGTGTCATTTAATTGCTATGCAATGAGTATTGTTTCGGCTTAAGAGTGTCGGCATCATATTTCAGCTTTTATTCCGAGTTCGCATTGCAGATATGTATGTTTTTTAGGACTATGATATCCTCTCTGTGAATTCAACAACACGAGCAGCAGAAAAAAACTTTTGCAAAATAATGAAAATTAATTTGTGTATATTCACTTCAATGCGATATTGTTATGTATTCAGATTACTGAATGTGAAATGCAGTACGTGTAAATGTCTCGAAACACTTAATACTGATAATTATTTTAAGGCGAAGTAAGATGCACATTTGACAATTTATATAAATATTTGTAATACTATATAAATAATTATAATGGCTTTTACATAAGAAGAAGAATAATTTGTATTTCCCAAGTAATTATTAATGACTTAAAATTTAATTGAATGAATAGGAAGAAATTATTTAAATTATGAAGTGATAAAGGTATTTATCAAATCTTTTTTTTTATGTAAAATTTACTAAATTCTAATTTAATTCATATTAAGTTTTATATAAAATTTATATTTGCATGTATGGAAAAACATAAAACAAAGAATGTCAACACTAACTCCGCTTACTGCCTGCACTTAAAATATTAATTTTATATTCGCTTGCTCATTAATATCCTGTGCTGTTATTATTTTATATGGTTTCATATCATAATTAATTTTGTTACAAAACTTTTATATTAAATCCACTAAAAACTCCTGTGCAATAACAAAACACACTAACTACATCCAAGCCAATTTAAATGTGACCAACAAACTTTACACAATAAAGTCCACCCAACTTCCGCTCCAGCCACACGCCAGCTACCAAATAATTTATGTTCAGTCAGTTAAGCTCTCGCCACCGCTGCTCATTAGTATCTGTGTCTATGCATATAAGAAATATTAGAATGTGTGTAATAGTGTGGCGATCCTGAGGATGGGGGCCTTTATTAGTATTTACACAGCGCGTTGGTGCTTCCCTATGCCGGCTTCGGTATATTTGAGCGGCTATACATAGTGCGTTTTGACGTGAGGTGTGGTCAACCGGAAACATAAAATTTAAGTGTGAGTTTTATTGTTGTTGTTTATACTTCATGTTCCTGCTTAGCAAGCTGTGGACGAGCGTATATATTTATTGCATACTTTTTGGCGTTTTATCATGAAAACTTCAATACTAAACGCTAGCCAAACAACATAAACAACAACTATAACGCGAAATATAGAATATAAAAAACAGGAAACACAAACAAGACAGTAAAATGGTAATGGCAAAAAGACGAGGAAAAACTCAACTTTGTTTTAAGCCAAAATTTCACTTAAGCTTTTTGTTAATCAACCGAAATGCCAGTTTTGTGGTTTTCATGTTATTTGGATTGCTACGCGTATTAAAGGAACCGTTTTTTGCTTCTGGATCATATTCAACTTTTTCCATGACATTTTATTATTAAATTTAATTATATATTTTTGCTTTTGTTTGAGTTTTTGTGACATGTTATGGTTGCCATCCGCATGCTTGACACGCATAGCTTGGTGCTTTTCCAGATAAAAAAGTTTGATATAAATAAAAGCATTCAACATTTTCTGGTTGAAGTTAAAACAAGCAATTGCATGTTCTTTTTAAATTTTATTAACTCTTCTTCATTTTATAGTGAAATACTTTGATTATTCTTCTTCATCAGAAAAAAGTGCTAACCTCTTCAAATTAATAGAAACAATTATCCAGAAGATCATGGATGATGGAAAATCATACAGATTATGGATGAGAAATATTTAAAATTCTTTTTTATTCTTATTTCTTCTTCATCAGAAAAAAGTGCTAACCTCTTCAAATTAATAGAAACAATTATCCAGAAGGTCATGGATGATGGAAAATCATACAGATTATGGATGAGAAATATTTAAAATTCTTATTAAAAATATAAGCAATTATACAATAGTGTGTGGTGTCAAAATAGGATTAGTGTATTCAATAGTTCTGGATCCTGGATATATATATGAAAGATATAATAAATCTCCCTCTTAAGTATAAGAGGGATACATATAGTACTGATGTATATTAATGAAATTCTAGCGTTCTGTTTTGGTTAATGAATGTAAAATAAACCCATTTTTATACTA
>NC_051847.1:4578145-4589151 GCF_002237135.1 Teleopsis dalmanni | reverse complement strand
TTTAAGTGTGAGTTTTATTGTTGTTGTTTATACTTCATGTTCCTGCTTAGCAAGCTGTGGACGAGCGTATATATTTATTGCATACTTTTTGGCGTTTTATCATGAAAACTTCAATACTAAACGCTAGCCAAACAACATAAACAACAACTATAACGCGAAATATAGAATATAAAAAACAGGAAACACAAACAAGACAGTAAAATGGTAATGGCAAAAAGACGAGGAAAAACTCAACTTTGTTTTAAGCCAAAATTTCACTTAAGCTTTTTGTTAATCAACCGAAATGCCAGTTTTGTGGTTTTCATGTTATTTGGATTGCTACGCGTATTAAAGGAACCGTTTTTTGCTTCTGGATCATATTCTACTTATTCCATGGCATTTTATTATTAAATTTAATTATATATTTTTGCTTTTGTTTGAGTTTTTGTGACATGTTATGGTTGCCATCCGCATGCTTGACACGCATAGCTTGGTGCTTTTCCAGATAAAAAAAAGCTTGATATAAATAAAACCATTCAACATTTTCTGGTTGAAGTTAAAACAAACAATTGCATGTTCTTTTTAAATTTTATTAACTCTTCTTCATTTTATAGTGAAATACTTTGATTATTCTTCTTCATCAGAAAAAAGTGCTAACCTCTTCAAATTAATAGAAACAATTATCCGGAAGATCATGGATGATGGAAAATCATACAGATTATGGATGAGAAATATTTAAAATTCTTATTTATAATATAAGCAATTATACAATAATGTGTGGTGTCAGTATAGGATTAGTGTATTCAATAGTTCTGGATCCTGGATATATATATGAAAGATATAATAAATCTCCCTCTTAAGTATAAGAGGGATATATATAGTACTGATGTATTTTAATGAAATTCTAGCGTTCTGTTTTGGTTAATGAATGTAAAATAAACCCATTTTCATACTAGAGTAATAAATTATTTAAAATTTAAAGAAGATCCCAATAAGGCGCACGTACTCATACATCTTCCCAACTCTAGCGTTTGCTTCTATACATTACATATTGATATTTTCATTTAATATATAAATTTCATGGTAATATTGCAAACTCATCTTAATGCATATAAAGCAAGCTCAATTTGTAATGTGAAAGAAATTATATTACCTCAACTTTGCTTATTCCAATTCAATGCGTACCACTTTTTTCCTGTGATATACACAGCGTAATGCAGCTATTTAAAGAAAGCTTCCCTCGGTTGTGTAAATATCTCAGCTGTAAGAAATTACGTTAATATTTTCCTTAAGTTTTGCGTTCTCTCAAAGAATTTCTTATCACTGAATTTCACACTTTGACGCTTGCATATTTTTAAAAGCGCAAAATGTGGAAAAAGTTTTCCGGAGAAAGTGAAAGAAATTTACGCAAAATAAATAGAAAATTATTACTCGTTTATACACTGTTACCATACATTTCATATGGAACTCAGAAATAAAACGCACATCTCTCTATTAGTTAATATATGGAATAGTTTGAAACTTCTGAATTTAAGATAACAGTTTCGAAACTTAAACTCAAATATCTTTACGTGCAAATATTCTGAAAGTATTTAAAATAAAATGAAAGTGCATATATTCAAAATGACCCAGTTCGTGAAAAGTGCCGGAAAAGTGTCACACTGTGAATAAAACTACAACAACCATATTTGTTATTGTTTTGAATACGTTTCTATTATAAAATAATAACGCGTAGAAAATTAATGATACATTGCAGTGTTATATTTTTCTAGCTAATAACTCACATACAAGAATCACATCAACATCAAACTGATAAACAATCATGAATTTAAGATTGTCAGACTTTTTGAGATGGTCAAGTTTTCAAACAGCCCCAAAGCATTAATATTGAGGAATGTATGTATTTTCAAAACTAATTAGAATACCATAATGATGACTTCTAATTTAAATTTCAAAAATATAATAAATTTTAACTACAATAATAGTTCAAATATTGTATTATATCCTATTTTAGGAACATTTCTTTGTGCTAGTCTAATAAGTCATGAGATACTTACACCCACTGTGTGTTGCAGCCTTAGAATGTATGCGCTCAGCTCAATAGCTCAAATAATTCCACAAAAATATTATATGCGGACATAGATCACACAATCTAACAAACCATAATACAGTTACGCTGATCCACATATAATCTTCGAACACTTTCTGTAATAAATCATGGGTTTCTCTGACAGTCTATGGTAACATGTAGCACTGTCTCTTTGAAGTAGAAGCCGTTGTAGTGCACAGCATTTTCAACTATACGTACAAAAATTGTGCATCGTTTTCATGGCTCAGTGCGGTACGGCACGAATAATAAGTCCTTATTTTTCATGAAGTATGACCCTATTCTTCAGAATGCATAGATAGATTATGAATCACTATTGGGTCTTAACTACTATTGGGTCTTTACTGAATATATTTTTTGGATACACGAGTAGATATATATTTGTACGCGTTAGTTCTAATAAATGTTGCGTGAACATATGCTTTTCAATGATGATTTATCATATATATCATAATAAGAAGATAGTGCAGTTATATTAAAAAAAATAGTTACCACAAGAAAAATCTTGTGCCTTTTATGTGATATACACGTTTGGGAAATTCAAGCCACAGAAGTCGATCTTAAATTTTGTACAATTTATCTTACGTATCTTTTGAAAAGAATTGGGTACTTTTCTTAAATGAGTTTTAAAATTTTTCTATATATTTAAAAGAATTTTCTTTATCAAAAATATGAAATATAAAATATGAAATTCATACAACCACGTACTGCATTCTTCCTTAACCAATCATTTACTGTACTCGAATATTTTTTAAATTCTACTTAAGTTTCTGGTGCATTGTGTTTCCTACTTGGACGAAGATTTAATTTACATACACGAATGGAACATTTTTTTTCTACGAAATTCATTTTCATTTCCTTAAAATCCAAGGGTCTTAACATTTAACGGAGTTCCCTGAAGTGCACGTAACTGTAATTTGCATTTGTGGAAATATTTTTGAAATACTGCGACATTTAATATTGTCAAGAAGTACAAGAAGGAAAAGAAATCGTTCTGCATTCACGTGAACTCTCTACCTTAACAAATACAAATAAACAAGATTCTCAGAACTCAAAATGTTAAGATTTGCAAACTTCAAGTGGATGAGAATGTATCTGCACACATGAGCAGCTATTTTCAAGAAATTACAAGTGATTTGTCTTTATTTATGGATGTAAATGCAGTATAAATGACATATTAAAAATATTGTACTTACCTCCATATATTGTATTTTTACTTCGTTCTTAAACCTCTCTTCTTGACAACATCATTATATTTAACGAAACAAATTGTCGTGTTCCATGCCAGGTATAACATACCGTATATGAGTACACTAATAGAATCATAAATATTCGTTGAAAATAACTATATTGCTTATTCAGATGATACTTCTAACATTTTAACATTTAAAATGTTATACGTATTGTATGAATAAAACGAGCTGTTTTTACAACATTCTTACGTTCTTTAGTGCAGTTAGCTAGCGTTTTTGTGAAATTATTCCATGGCTGTTCATTTCCATGTCATGTTGAACATCGATTGCATGCTTAAGTGAAGTGGAGAGCTTTAGTTTGAAAAACGAAATCAATTTGAAAAAGCAGATTACATGTCATATTTGCAGTTTTAGAAATGAATGGATAACTTATTGTTATCATTATTGATAACAAAATTACTGATAAATAAAATTTTAAAGCATCTGCTCCTAAGATAATGCATTCCCAATGATAATATTGTTAACGTTTGCATTAATTACTTTGGTTAATGATGTCGGTATACATTGAAAGTTTTTATCCAATATAAACATCTTCTGAGGACATAACTTCGTTGCTTAAAGTTGTTTAAAAAAAAAACAGCTTAATTAATAGAATTTTTTTAATATTCATTCAAATAGATAACCTAAGCCTAACAAAAAGTTTTAGAATCTTAAAGACAGTAACATTACATTACAAATTATTTCATATAAACACACTGTAATGATATATATAATGATTTGTATATTATTTTAAGGGGCCTCTGAATAAGTAGCCGGAGTTTATTTACCTGATATCACGGCTTATAAATTAAATTAATCAGGGTGGTTTTTAGGAAAGCAGGAAGTGAAAATTCTTACAAAAATAGCCAATCTTCGATTAAAAAGAACTTATCTATTTATTTGCAATCTAAGATGAACTCGATTGTTAAAAGCTGACAGTCAAATACAATGTTTGCAACATTCTAGTAATATATTCAGTATCATAACTGGCGATTTAAGTCCCGAAAACTAAATAATGAATATGTCTACAATTTAAACTTATGTATCTGGACGAATAAAATAAGAATTAAATGAAAATGCTGACAACACCACTCTATAAAGCCTTTTCTGAAGATTTCCTTAATTAAATTCATGGAATTGCCTCACTCGAAAACCATTACCGAATGTGTTTGATTACAAAATACCATTTAAATAAAACAAATATCACAATAACAATATCGAAACTGAGGTATTCAATTACTTAAAGATAAAATATGTTTTCCAATTTAAAAAATTGCCCATTGCTGATGAAATTCATTTAAATTTATGAAATATTAAATTAATAAATAAAATATTTGCATTCCTTGAATTCATTTTTGCCAACTTTTATACATATGGAATGAATTCTAAGATCTAATATTTTTATTTCTAAGAAATCCTTAATTTCTTACATATTTGCCTAAATCCGTTTCGATTGTATAGTATAAGTATATAAAGTAATTAATACTCATAACTATTCTAAAGGATTGATTTTTGGTTCGGTTTTAGTTTTCTATTTTCTAAGGAAGTAAATGAATAAAATATTTTTTGTAATATAAAATTCAGATTCAATAAAAATTTAAGAAAATCTATTTGGATTATTTAATTTTTTTAATGATTTATATACCTAATTGCTTCGGAAGACCTAATATAATAGTTGGCTTATTTATGTACGAAACATTTTTTAATTTTTTACTAAAAATAAAATAAATTTAAGTGCATTTAGCAAATATTCGATAGGCACTCCATATATGTGATAATAATAGTATTCTTTATGTACCTCTCTTAGAATTGGCTTGACGCCCGATAATTTTAGGCAGCATTTCAGCTTTTGCTGCCATTAATGGTTAAGAATATTTTATCGAAAAATACTATTTTCTGCTTTAATTTTCTGAGTTTGAAACACAAAAATGCTAGTCTTCCATAGCACTAATTATTCTCGCCTTAGAACTCCCAATATAGATTATCGATAATTTTTTGTAATGCCTCGAATTTAGTAACTATAAAATTATAGTCCCATTGATGAATCTACCTCTAAGTATAATTCAGTCATCTGTGAACGCCTCTATTAATATTTATAACATCGTGAGGGTACTTGTTATGTTTTTGTATTTCTTCCTTATGCATGTCCATATATTGTGTTCTCTCTATCCGTTATTTGTTTAATCTATTAAAATTTATTTCTTGCTCCAAAACTCTGTAAAGTTTCTTAAGCGTTAAATAGTTCGTCTTCTTAATTATTATAGAAGCTTGTTCCATACTACTTAAAACCTTAAGCAATTTTAATACCACGCTTGATTTCAAAGCCGCTGGTAATACTTATTCCCAGATGCACAAAGTATTTTACTACTTGAAATGTTGCGTCAATAGCGAGAGATCTTCTTTTTATCTTAACCGCTTTTCATTGCCAATCATCATGGATCTTACCTTCTGCGCAAAAAGTATCCGGATTTCGTTGTTTGTTAACTGCTCCTTAAGTAATAGACCTTTTTGAAGAATTTTTTTGTTTTGTTTGTTTTTTGCTTTCTTGACATATGGTACAAATTTGAGCGCCATCTGTCAATTAGTTTGTTTACAGCAGCTGTTAATGTGAGACTACCTCAAGTGCATTTAGCGTTTTTTACTATGGAAAATTCTTGTTGTATGCGCCAGATCTGGCGCTGTGCGACTTTTTTCTGTTCCCAAAACTAAAATTGCCCCTTCGTGGTAGGCGTTTTGAGTCGATTGAATCGGTAAAAGAGAATTCGCCGAAGGAACTAAAAGCCATACCTGCATGTGCCTTTGAAAAGTGTATGGAAGATTGGGTTAAGCGTTGGCATATGTGTATCGCTTCAGAAGGAGCATATTTTGAAGGAGATAAAATAAATTTGGAATAAAATTTAAATACTTTTTGAGCAGAAGGTACTTTTCCAGAGAAATTGAAACTTCTTTAGAAACAAGAGTTTTTAAACATTGTTTTATTCCAATTACTTAACATATTTTTGGAAGTATCTATGAAAATAAATTTACTAATGTGATTTACTCCAAAAGTGATTATAAAGAACTCATTATTGAATGATATTCCGTTATAAACATTTGGATTCCATTTGAAGTTTACTTTCTGTTGTATTGGAACTGCAAATAAATACTTTTGACTAACTTATATTTTCATTAAAAAAAAAGAAAATTAGCATATACCGATTATTGGCTAAATATTAGCCCATCTATTTTCGGCATGGTGCTTTGTGACTTTGGCATGCAAAATAACAATTGTGCTAAAAATATGGAAAAAAAATATTAAGTAATCATTACTTCAGGTTTATGCTTTTTACGGAATTTATTCGGTATTTTTATGGCATGTGCGTTCGACCTGAGCTCATGAATAATTCAACTTAGGTAATCAAATTATTTGAGGTAAAAAAAATTAAATACACTCGCAGAGATATTTAAATTTAGATGAAACATGTAAACATATTTTTATGGTATTTATCATATCTTGACGACATATTGAGCATAAGATACGGGTTTTTAAAAGAAAAACCTAGAGAATCACTTTCAATATCATTTTATGTTTATTTATATAAAGCCATTAAGCTAATTACGTTTTATGTTAATTAAATCTTTTCATGCATTGAAAGTCAAAACCCCAATACTCCTGAGTGTGAGGAACGAAAGCCTTTCATCAATTTTTGTTGCGTGAAGTTGCGAGGCAATCTCTTATTTTCTTACTTTCCTTATTTTACGTTAAGTAAATGTATTAAATATTATTTGCATATAAGCAATTTTATGACTTTGACACCTGCTCACGTAAATTCTTCAAGTTACACCATTTCACCACTTGATATCTACTCATAGAACATGGGGAGGTGAGTGCCTGTAAATAAATTATACGAACTTGCTTCACAAAAAGCTTTCCTATTCATGTTGAAGGATTTAAAGGCGTACTATTGAATTTGGTCTGAATACTGAAATTTTCATTGAATGTGTAATTTTCATATTTCCACGTAAGTACAACAACGAACTAACGACTGTTACTTTACGAGCTTCACAATATTGCATTCGAGTACGAGATGTACTGAGTTTGAGAGCAATTCACATATTTTCACTTCAAACAAAATATTCTGTGAAATGTATTTCATTTTCGAGCTTTTGGCAATTTTGTTTGGCATCGAGCCGGCAACATATGTTCTTCTTAATATGGCTGTCAGCCTTTCATTTTGTCACATTTATCAAAAGACGAAAAACATTGACACTTTCCTCATTCCTCATTTCCATATGGTAGTCGCAACTGGTAATATCTACTATGTTCCGGAGGGAAAAAACAGAGCAGCGATTTCATTGTATCCCTACATAATATATATATACGTTCATTTTTTTATTATATTCCTAATAGAAAGAATATACTTGAATGGTTACTTATATATATGAGGCGAATATATACCTGAATTTACTATTAATTTTTAAAAGACATGGAATGGTGTACGAATATTTCCTTTATCTTACAAAAACTTTTATATTTATTGCAAATATGCTAAAAAACTAGATTAGTGTTTTAATCAATTGACTTAATAAAAAATGTTCGAACTTTATAGTTCTAACAGAAATGTTAGAAACTATCCCACTCGTCGAGCAGAGCAAATTTACTTTATGAGAAGTTTTTTTTTTACTAACTCCACTTTGTACCTCTGAAATTGATGTGGTTTTGTCAAAGAAAGTAGATGCATCAATTACTTTCGAATCCAAATCACTTGTCCTTTATAAGAAAATGGAAAACAAACTTTCACACAGCTTACTTTTTAGTCAAGGATAGTTACTTCAAAAGCTTCGGATGGTTGATTTATTTAGTTCCACGACCACCTCGTTTTCAACATTCTCCTGCCACATAAAATCATACAGTACCAAGCATTACCTGAGTCCAAGTAATATGATGTGGTCAGTCTATGTTGCACATATATAAAGTCAACGAGAGGTATTTCCTTTTCTTTCTACCAGCTCTATCTGGAATTCCTCTACACGCCTCCGACGATAATAGGCTATTTGTAGTCAGAATAAAAAGTACAAGCATTATTTTTGGCTCATTGACTGACATTGATTGCTTCATCAAAACGATGGTGTAGTTTCCCGATTCCTTAAAACGTTTTTGTGATTTCACTTAGCACTACAGATTTACCATTAGATGACCGGTCACTAGCAGCTGTCATCTATCCAGCTTCATTTGTATTTGAAATGATATTATAAAATAATTTAGATAAAAGTATTTACTCGTAATATTCGAATACTTATCGAATTATCTGATGTATGCAAAGACTCTCAAAGAGAGTACGAATACTTTGCGGGTATTCGAACTATACGAACTGTACTGTATTCTGAAAGAGAATAGCACTTGCACTCACACTTACACATATGAAGAATATATATATAATTTTTATAAAAATATATAATTCGAACACTTAAATGAAATTAAAATAAAATAATGAGCTGTCATGGCCACTTCCGAAAGCAAAAGCAATTGTGTTTTAAAATGAAAAAGATTTTATTTATATATTTAAAAAATTAACTTTAATTATGTTAATGACAATATGCCCATTAAAGAAGAATGAAATAATAAAGTTATTAAATGGCAAATTGTTTTTGTACTCGTTTTAAAAATATTAATTTCAAGCAAATTTAATTGGCTTTGGTATGCAAAAGGAAATTGGCATTAAATGGCAGTTGTGACAAAGGGACATAATGCTGAAGCTGCGGCTAAGTGGGTTAAATGCACAAAGAATGCAAGCCACTTAGTGTAAAGAATGATGTGAAATGAATGAATATATTTTACTTAAGTTTTTTTTATTTAAATCTTTAATTTCTTGCTAACATACGCACATACACATAGGAGTTCTGTCCATTCATAAATCACATTTATTATATCACTGCTCCTGCACTCATGGCCCTTTCAACAAAAAAATAAGCAACGAAATTAATATCTATAGTAACTTTTGAGAAGATTCTTATTTTGCATCAGAAGTACTTACTAAATGATTACGCTTTGAGTGAAGGTTATAAAAACAATATTAAAATGTACCTTATTGTGTCCACGTGGAAAACTTCGGAAGAGCACCACTTACAGTTTTTATGACAATAATTGTAAAAAAAGCGCAGAAGATAAAAAGTGAATGTACTTATATAAATGAAAGGCGACTCCCCCACCGCAACACTTTCTTCAGCGAAGACAAACAGGATATAATGATTTTCTTGTAGCACTTATAATCAAAATAAGTACTGGAAATATTGCTCGAAGCCATGCTAAAAAGCCTATTAAGTTTGATAAAGACAAAACGCATTTGTTTAACGCAATTTCATTATTTTACAGACGATAAGCAATTTGGTTGAGTTTCAAGTGATAATGCGGCGTTAACTAAGCGCTGATTAGTTTAAGTTACTTTCACTTTCACTCACTTTCACCCAACTACAGTACAAAGGAAAGTTGAGGTTCAGTAGCGCGTGTTTGCACATCGGCAGCACTTGCCTTGCCGTACCACAGTTTGACATGCCGAACCATTTGCGCTTACATTAAAACCTCAGCCTTAACCGCGGCATACAAAATGAACGCCCACAACCAATTTAAGTTCATAATTTTCACTTCACTGTTCGCTGTTTTTTACGCAACCGAAAGCTAAGATATCTGTGCCTTCTTATCCTTTTTCGAGCCACAATCAAGTCGATGGCTTTCCTGCTCTTCTTATTTCTTTAATTTTTGCTCCTTTCATATTGTATAGGGTTCTTTTTGTTCCCTTTTTGAAGTTCTTTATCTTGTTTAATAATTTTCTTCGGGTTTGTTTTTTTTGTTTTATTTCTTAAGATTAAAATGAGAAATTTTGGGTGTCGGATGTTGTACGTATATCATTGGGTTTAAGTAAAATTTGATTAATTACAAGGAAAAATATTTTATTTTATTTTTATTTTTCTTTTTATTTTGCTTAACTTTTCATACTCTTCACTTCACACACTTTCCTTTAGACTTTAAGGTGTTTTAAAGGATATAAGTAAAATTTATAACTGAATCACAGCTGTAAGATTATTATATTCTTCCGCATAATTTTGGAAAAAACTAATGCATTCACTGTATAACATTTTAATTACCTAATTAATTGCCAGCGGTATGAGTTAACAACTATTTCATGGAGTTGTTTAATTAATGATCTTTAATGTTTTTTAAAATGAGTCCTATGATGAGCTTCACTTTGCTTTCCAATTCCCTGTATACTGTTCTGTGCCACATCTTGGTTAGAAAGTCAAGCCGTTAAGGTCCCTCAGCATTCTAACGCAACATCTATTTTGCTATGGTCCTATATTTTAATATATATTTGATTAGAAATTTAATAAGAACTGAAGCATATGAGAACTGAAAAGGTATTTGAATATCTAGATGTTGGTTAGTTGTTTTAATGGGTGACTCAAACCATGAGTCTAATCTGCGTTTTCGTACCGTTTTAGTGCCACATCCTCTTTACTAACAGATTATTTGATTATTTTTGTCATATCCAATCTATGTAGTTTAGGAACTCTTAGAGTTCGTTAATAAGAATTTCTGCTATCCTATCTCCCTGTTTGCCTCTCCTCCAACTGCGACATCTATGACAGCATATGTTGTAAGTGATTCCCATTTTGAAAACTTGCGTTCGTGCATGCCCAGATACACTGTCAAA
>NC_051847.1:4576178-4578045 GCF_002237135.1 Teleopsis dalmanni | reverse complement strand
AAACGAACAATTTACTTTTAAACTGACAACGCCACCTTAACTTCAGCAATTTCAAAGAATAAATAAAGAGTGAAAATCAACGAAAATTATCAGATACGATTAGACAAATGTTGAGTTATAATACTTCATTACATTTACTTTATTTTCTGTGATGATTGGTAGCACTAATTTAAGTAAATAGTGATTTTTTTGTACACATAAAATGTTTACACACTTGCTTTTAAATATAAGCATTCACTTATTCGAAATCTTTTCACTTGCTTAATATTCTCTTTCTATTCACAATGTTTACGTATATAATACGAGTATAGAGTTTACGTTGAAAATAACTGCTTTCTCTCGTATGCGAATAGAAGGTAGTTCAACTGAATGGTTTAAAGAATTACTGATTGATCAATTTATTAGCTGAAGAAATTATTTTTATATTTTCTTAAATATAAACAATTTGCAGTTTGTTTGAAAATAATTCTATTTTCGATTTTCATTTGAAAACATATCATAATTAGTGTTTGCATGCACAAATGCATTTGATTAAGGTCCTATATAAGCTCATATAGTGTTTTATAAACACTATATGTACTCTCACCACATGTATATATTTATATATATTCAACAGAAACAAGCATTGATGTAGACTATTTGTAGATAAGTCAATGATATATACCAAGTTAGTAACCATAATAAGAATTTCATATGCGGATGTCACTATTATAGTTTTAAATGCAGGCCAATTAATTGAGTCTTTCCCAACAATAAAAGGAGTTAAATAAGATTGTGCTCTCTCCCCACTGTCGTTCACAAAGACACTAGATTAACGAGGCTGATCTTAACGGACGATGCTTACAGTTTAAATTATATAAAAACCTAAACCACTTCGCTTACGCCGATGATGTATTGCTTTCTTCCAATTACACTGAAATGCAAAAAATTGCTTAACTTACTAAAGAACGCCTCTTCGAAAGCTGATCTTAAAATTAACACGTCAAAATCGAAATCTGTGCGTGTTTGGAGTCAAAATTTATCTGTCCTTATCTGATATTGATAATGTTGACAATTTTGAGTACGTGGGAAGTGAGTTTTCCCCCGAGGGCGGCACTCTGTTAGATATATCTAATCTTCTTCAAAAAGCGAAGCCTCATTAGGTAGAGTTTGCAGAGACGCCAACATCAACCAGGCTACTAAAGCAAAAAATTTTCAATGCCTGTGTGATGACTACGTATGTATGGCTGAGAAATAATAACAAATCCTGCATCTTCGATGTTTTATTCCAACATTTCTGAGTTTTTTAGGAAAGTTTGCAGTCGCACTAAGTATTCCAATATTGAAAAAATATGAATATGAAAATACTTCAATAAATTTTTATTACATTTATTATAATAGTGACACATTTATTCACCAATTTTAGTTTTTTTTTTTGCTTTTGGTGTTGCTAGCAAGCACTTTGGATTTTTGGTTTGTATGAGCTTGTGTAATTGGAATTAATGAACTTGCATCGTAATTGATATGGATTTAATGTTTAAATTAAGTTATATAAAACATAATATTAAACGAAGTTTGAGGACTTTCCATCCTCTCTGATATTTTATAAATATGGTTTAAAATCCATAAAGGTGTTAGTGCTCTATTAAAAACTGCTTCAAATATTTTTGACAAATTCAAAATATATTATGTCGTATCAACTTCACTTATTTTTTTTTCGCAATTTTAAATTTCTATAAATTTTTTATGATAAACAATTTTTTGTATGAGTAGAAATTATGTTTTTGACGGCTGACGATAAAATTAATGGAATTCATATATTAATTATAATGAATAATATACTCCCACATAATACACAATTCATTTTAGTAACAAAATCCAAATATTA
>NC_051847.1:4565099-4576078 GCF_002237135.1 Teleopsis dalmanni | reverse complement strand
AACTAGTAACTTAATAATTAAGGATTTATTTAAGTATAAATGTTGATGCGCTCAAATTTTTTTCAATTTTAATATCATGTCAGATACTTAAATATATTTATGGTACAGATAATAGTCTTTTAAGTTTTGATTATGTTGAACTCATTCCCGTTCACTTTTCGTCCATAAACCTCGAGATCCCTAGCATTCTTGTGATTAAATAACAATAATGCATGGCAATTATTGAAACTGTTGGATATATTAAATTGAATTTCACTTGTACTAAGGATTATGAATGCCTTTAAAAGTGCATGTGAATAAATCATATTTATAATTAAAATTTTTATTAAACTTTCTATTCGAATACATTACTTGGACCTTGCTATTAGACCACGCCATTAAAATGTCCCCCAAGGGACCTTTTATACTAGTTGTAGGTGAATAGATAGCAATAGTTCAGAAATAACTAAGGATGTGTAATTTTTCAAAACATGAAGATAATGAGAATTTTCTTCCAAAACACGATTTCTTGATAACTCAACAAAGAAATTGGGTTATATGTCCTTATAGTGGAACAAATTGTGTAGAACAAATTGTGTAGCTCAGCATTGTTGTGTTGTTAAATCAAAATCTCCTAGTAGAGGACCCTATGAAACAAACAATGGATTGTAACCTAGTACGCGTCTAATTCTTAAGTTGCTTCTCTCGTATTTCGCACTTATTCTCTGACCCCTTATTTATAGTCAACGTTAATCACAAGTATTAGTGATCAATCGTGGATATAAAAGAATTGCAGCTGAAGAGCAATCAAGTTATCAGTATGAAATATTATTTCATCAGCAATAACATTTTATGTCCGTTTATGTCTAATAGCTCTGATTAAAGTTCTTTTAAGGGTTATTTTGGTTTTTGCTGTCAGTTAAATATTTTTTGAGAACCATTCTTAGTCTTATTCTTATGTTATAATAATAATATTAAGTTATACATCGATTTATACAGTATGAGAAAATAGAATATCCTTAAGTTTTATGAATTTTTATGTGCCATTCTTCAATTTAACTATTCATTTATTCATTATTCATTCTGATCAATTTTACCGATTCTAAAATCAATATATGAAGCTAAATGTTACAAATCATATTACGGCACGTCAATATCTTATAATTTACATGATTATTATTGACTTCACACTATTGAATATCAATATAGTTACAATTTAATGTTACCTTTAATAATATTAAACTTATTTCTTTATAATTAACTATTATTATGATGAAAGGTGTATACGAGTTGGTATCAATTGCTCCTCCCTAACTTATGAGTGAATCTGTTCATGTCTTTTCATGGACAAATCGTCAAATTCATTTGTTAATGAGTGAAGCTCGCTTAGTTTTTTGGGTTTATGGCTTTCGAAATACCTTTATATGATTTAGTTTTGTGTTAGTATGGTTGTTTATAATATACTTATTATATTCTATTATATTCTTCTGGTCTTTGAAGATTAGAATAATAAATGGGTTATTCTGATGTACATCGAGTCGTCACTATACTTCTCAATGCTTTGCTATGACAGGTTTCAAGTGTTTGTTAGTTTTTTTTGTCTGCTTTTTATATGATACTTGTATTATATATAACAGATTTGACTTTAAGTTTGTTTTATGCAGTAACAATCGGTTTTTGGTATTAACCAAAATCCTTCAAAAATATTGATAGAAAAATTTCAGTCACAATTTCTAGCTCTATTTATACAATCATTTAATAAGATTTAATGAGTTTCTAAAAAACTGCTGGTCCCTTCTAAGAACTCAGAACTAAATCAGCTCCAAACAAATTGATAACCACTGTAGCATTTTAAAAGTAAAAGACTCAACCACATGTACAGATTTGCAGCACAACCTGTTTTACTTCCCCTGGTATTCACACAAAAAATTGACTAAATATCATTAAAAAAAATTAGAAAAAAAATTTAAAATTCTGTTTATTAAGCAAAAACAAAAAACCACTTCATTTACTTAAATAAATAAATTATTCCATGAGAAACCATTAAACACAGATTCGTCCTTAATATACGTTTATTAAAATATTTGTATGCAAAAGCGTTATAAATCAACTTTGAATCTCTAAAGAAAATTCAACTGTGAGCCTTAAATCTTGTGCATCTACATTTTATTAACAACTAGATGGAAATAAATTATTGGTTCTCTGAATCATATTTTTTATGCGAAGCTTCCTATTCCCGAATATTAAAAAAAAGTGGTTTTTATTACGAATTTGGCTCTAATATATACAATTTCCAAATTCTTTCAGCGCAGAGCACTTCCGAAATATACAATTTATGTCTTGGCTAACTTATTTGTTATTAACCACAATTGCAGATGTGGTGGTATGAATAAATGGTCTAAGCTGCAGTTCTAACTGCACTCACTGGCTACCAAATAAAAAATCATAAAAAAACACTTGGAGATATTGCAGTCAAATTTCACCTCAAGTAACAATTTCATATAAAATTTTTGAATTTTTTGCTTCTGTTCGTGGCGTATTGGGTGAACCACATGCGAAATTGTTTGTATTTCATTCAGAATTTCATAAACGCCAGAAAAATATTTTCGTTCCGACGACTTTTTCAAACAAATTAATTACATGTGATAAAAATCATGTGGTTCAGATCTTTGGTATTTTTAATAAAAACCAAATCCTCGGTACGTTTTTATCATTTCAAAATTGAATGAAATGGTATGCAATGGAATGTGCGTATCTGTACGGAAATAAAACAAAAAAAAAATATAAAATAAACCAAGTAACAATAATTACAAAGCGTGTAAGTCATGCAAATCTCCGGCATTCAGAAATGAAATTAAAATGCAATAAAAACGAACTAAAAACTACAACTGGGTGAGCGTGTCAAAGCAGCAGTCACATGCCTCGAGCCGTTCACAGATACAAAAGTTATCTTTCCGTTTGCGACACGAGAGAAGTATTTATTTTGTTAACAATTTGCATATGAAGTGTATGTTAAACACTCACAGATACGTACACACACATGCACAACAACTACTACTGCATAAATAAATCCATAAGCACATACATGAGACACAATGCATGACTATGCGATAGTCACACAATGTCTACTCTGGCATCTCGAAATGTTACTCATACGCACTGGTGTGCCGTTTTAGTTGCTTTTTGTCTGCTGTGTTTTGTCATTAGTGTGCCTGCGTATTCATTTAAGGCCACACAAATAAATTACTTAAGCCTTCTTAAATTTAATTGAAAAATTATACGTATTATTTTTAATTGAAATTTGAGAAAAATGGATGTGTGTCAGTCGTTGATAAGCAGCCGCAAATTACAAGAAAGATTCTAAAAATTTCATTTAATTCGTTTAATTAAAACACAAATTATTGCATATGAACTGCAAATTAATTACTGAACGAATTTAATTTACTGTTTCTTGCACAGAAAATGTGATTTTTAATTTATTTAACAATATTATTTTACTTTAAATTGAGGTAATTATTATCACAGAATGCAAACTTACGTTAAACACGAGTACTGTATGTTAATATTTACCTACATTCATACATACACAGAAACTTAAATATTTTTATTTGAGTGTGCAATTAATTTATCTCAGAAATGTATTTCATTTAATTGAATATATGAAGATAATGAGTTTTTGTAAAAACATAAAGGAATAAAAATTTGAAATGGAAAAATTGTATTTAATTAAGGAATTAATGAAAGCAGAGAATGAAATATGAAAACTAAACGAGATAAGAATGCAACTGTATTAAATGGTAAATTAAATACTTAAAACTCAAATTTTGAGAACCACAAATATTGTGATATGCAGCACTAAGTGTCATTTCTCACACAAAATCCCTATAAAATGTATGCTGAAGGGATTTGACAAGTCTAAGTGTAAGCACAGCATTAACAACAAGTTCTTACTTGTGCTTGATAATAAGAAAATAAAGGAAATGCAAAAAGATATTTTATGTATGAGAGTTTTTAAATCTTTTTATATAATTTTTTCTATTTAATACAGTTGCTATGTAAGCAACTTAACTATTAAATAATATATTACGCGGCACTAACTCCATAGATTTTTTATATTCAATAATTTAAATCAACCTATGAAGCTTCATTGATGCTTCATTTAAATAAGTTAATAAACCCTTTGAAATACATAATAATTGTTAGCCAACATTTTATTAAAGCCTTTATATTATATGACAACAGTTCTATGAAGGTTAGTTGAGAAGGTACTTATCACTATTTAAATTAATTAATTTAAGTTCAAAACTTAACTTATTTCGGATAATACTAAATATTAATTATCAGTGGTATTGGTAAACATCTATTAGTTGAATATAGAAATTTTTTTCACTATTATTATCTAACTATTTTTTTCAGTAACTTTTTTAGGAGCCTGAAACATTGAATACACTATACCATAAAAATACCAAAAAGTCTTGGTTATAATCTCTACGCTCTGCTTCTATTGCATACTTCTATAGATAGTATGCTTCCACCTCTCCTCATTTGATTAAAATTGAATTTTATGTGCATTTCTGCACTGACTTACCAATCCATAGATGACATCATACCACAAACCAACAGTAATTAAATTCCTAAGCATTGAAATGTCACACTTTCAGTTATATTTTGATTCGTATTTTATGTAGATGTACTAAGGCCATATATATAAAAATTTATGTATAGTAGCATTTAATAATACTTACTTACATACTACTTCCACATCTTAGATGTGAACCTTAGATAGAACCTGAACATAATAATAAAATTTTTATATATCTTTGCTATAATATATAATATTTTTAGGAAACTTTACTTCCGTTATTTAGTACTGCATTCTTTTTTATTTTATTTATTATATAAATTTCTGGTTTCTAATTTTGTTACCCAGCACTTTCATGTTTTTCGGTACTTTACTAGCAATTCTCGTGGGCAGTTTGTCATTGCTTATTTTAGTATATATGATTGATCTGAGTTGAACACTGAATGTATATGTGAGTGAAATGAACGGGCTTTCTCCGTTATTAATACTAATTTATTTAGCAATAATCTAACATTGACGGTTCTTTTCCAAAAGAATTTCATTAAAACATGAAGATTGAATGTAGTCTCCAAGACAAGTGAACGAATGGAATGGAATATGAACTAACTTAATATTGTTAAAGTTATGGCAATAAGAAAACTAAAGTTTTATACAACATAAATTGTATTAAAACAAAATAATAAATATGTTAAATAATATGCTATCTAGGTATTTTTGTTTGAAGTGGGTGGAATGTATCGACAACTATAAGAAATCAACCTCTTAGAAATGATCCATCACTTTCTTGGAGGACAATGAGGAGGAAAACAAAAATGATACTTCGTTGGCTTTGAACTTAGAAGTCTAGGTTTATCTAAGGCAGAAAGCATGAATGTCATATAGGAAAATGGATAATTGGTAAAGGGAGTGTGGGTTATTATGCAAGCGTAGGGGTTAAATTTATTGCAGATTTTTTAAACCAGGTTGTCGAAAACCACATACTCAATATACATGTTGTATATTTACACTGCACATATATTTTTTATCAAACGAACTCATTTGAAAACAAATTCATTTGAACAGTTTCTCGTGAGAAACGTTGTAACCACTTCAATTCCTTAATAAAATGCTATAAAAACATTATGTGATGTGATATTTTAATTATTTTTCAATTTTAACTTCAATGAATTCATTATGAACTTTTACGTGTGCATCAGAACATAAACACTCAAGAACTCAACTAACAACTTTAAAATTTATTCCATTTCCAGGGACCTTAACAAAATATTTTATTGAATTGAATTATGAAAGAATGCTTTGAAATTCATTACAAAGCTAGCATCTTTGAAATTATCTATTACCTCATACTTTTTTTTTTTAATAATAACCATTTTTCCTATTACTGTACCTCATTTCCTAATTAAAACTTATATCATTCGAACTTCAATTCGTACAGTTCATCCCAGAACGGAAGTTCAATTATTTTATTTTTCAATTAATATTTTTTCCTCTGCCATGGTTTCCTTTGAAACATTTCTTCACCTTGTAGGTCATCTAAAACATTTCAAAATCGTTTATGAAATGTAACAAATATTTTTGGTATCATAAACATATTTTACCAAAATTACTTAAATATTGTTCAAAAATTCTATATAATTGTGTATATAACACAACTGCTACCAACAGTCTCTATAAGTCTCGATGTGTTGTGATTTTAATTGATTGTGGGTGTGGGAAATACAACATTGCAATTGAAGATGTGCTGAACACAGTTGAGTTATGATTTTGATTAGAATTTCACTGCAAACCAATAATCGCAACTATCTGAATGTGAATTCATCATTGGCAGCTTTAACACATAACTTACCCATGACATATGAAACTTGCCAATGATGATTTTACATTGCGATGACATTAATTTGACACCTCAATATTCAGTTGAGTTGAGTTGAGTTTTGATTAAGCTACCAATTTTTTAATTGTGTCCTTCAAAAGGATACAGTGATTTTATAAAATATGAACTATTTTAAATTTTAGTAGAACTTTTTGTTGCTGTGAATATAGTCCTCCAGCTAAATATAGTTTTTTTAATTAATTGGTAGAAAGTTGTTAGTTCGAAACAAATCTCTAAAGGGTCCTAGAATAATGTTTGGAAATACCAAACCGGCTTCACTATGAGTTAATGGCAATGAGTTCACAAAAATACTTCTTATTTTTAAAATAACTCATCGTTTTTTATATTAAAGTTTAATTATAATAACTAATTTATTTGTTGCTAAACTCATTTAGCCTTGCCTTAATTGTATTCCCACTACAGTTTCATTCTTGCTATCATGTATTCCCTATTTTTAATTGTTTTTTTTCAATATTGACTCTTGTTTTCTCTCCTTTAATCTCCTTTCTGAAGTGCCATAATATTTATTAAGTTGCCCACAAATACTTCTCGGAACCAAAGACTCTGAAAGTCCTTAATTAGGACTTTAATGACAGAAAGCACGCAACTTCGGTTGCTTATTTTGTTTTTTTCTTTGTTTTTTTGTTGCCCAAAAGCTGTTGCTTCTATGGAAAATTTTTGTAAATATTACCAAATTGTTGTAGAATTGAAATAGGGAACCAAATCTACAAATGTATCTATATGTATTTATACTTGGGATATGTAATTTGTTAATACATGCCATTTAAACGCTGATTACTGTTATTAATTCATGTAAGTACTGAGTCAACCCATAACTCATTGGCTCATTGGCCCACTAGCTCCCTTGTTCGCTGGCACTGGCACTGGCGTTGGAAATTGAGTATTCAGAAGGTTGAAGTTCAGGTTAATTCTGAGTGTTTAACAAGTGTTTAATAGCGTGTTTAATGCATTCATTCCTATTATTTAATATGTGTTTACATTTCATTTTGTATTTGTCAGAAATAATCTTTATCTGATATTAATGATAGAACAAATAGTGGCAGTTAGTATTGTTGCAAGAAAATAAATTATTTTTTGATTTATTGTAATTTAAATAACATTAATGCATTTCATTACTGCTTAATATAGTTTGTTTTTGCGGTTGAAAGACACACTTGCCAACCTAATGAAACTTATCGCTTATTTATTGCTAGTTATGGCAAATCAAGCCCAGATTAAAAAAATTAGCTGAGGTTATCTTCACTCTTAATCGAGTGGTTAAAATGGAACACTTTTGTATACCACAAAGCATAGAAACAACATATCTAGGAATGCATCCTGATAGAAAATAAAAATCAGAACTGTTTAAATGGTGATGGGTTTAAGAATTAAAAATATCTAATAAATCGAAACTCACAAGTGTTGATCGACAGTAAATATATATTATATTCAACTACCTTTAAATATATTAGAAATTTATTGTTGATGAACAGTCATTATCAGGAGAAACCAGAATAAAAAGGATTACTGCGACAATATACCAGGATTAACACAATCCAAATCAATTATTGGTACCAGGATTGTATGAACTTAGAATCATCACAGGAATCCTAACAGAGCAATATAAACTTAAATACCACCTTACAAGACTGGGTACACTAACAGGTGCAAATTGTAGATTCTGTGAAGAGAATGAGGAGTCGGCCACACATGTGCTGCTAGAATGCTCTGCGCAAAGGCACATACGGAATAAACTCCTAGGACTGTATATTTTTACGGAAGAGGCAATAAAACTCTATAAAATAGGTTCTATACTACTTTTTATGAACGCAACAGGGCTTATAGACCTACTTTAAACCCAGAAGAGGGCACAACAGACTCGACGATCACAGTGCCACATCCCCTAACAATAATAATAATTACTGTTTTTATGTTCAAAAGTGAACATACCGAACATAACAGGGATGTACGAAAACTGGACATATATCTTTCGTAATGATCCTGCAGGAATTTTAATAAAATAATTAAAGATGCATGCCAATAGTTTGTATTATGCCATAAGACATCAAAGTTATCAGACCTCAAAATCCCCTCAATTTGATATATTATTTCAAAATGTGTCTTATTATATACTCTGAGATTGCAAAACATCTTAACCTTCCTGTTTTAGAACTGTTAACCCAGTCACGCATCTTAACCGAGTTCAAGAGAAGAAAAAAAGCTAAATCAAAACAGATCTTGTCCGCTGGTAGCAGTGGATAAATAGCTCCATCAATAGCTGTTCTCCAAAAACTTTTCGTAAGAAGATGAATAATAAGAAATACCTGTTGACTTAAATTTAGGCATATCCAAGCGTATTATGTGGTAAGCACATAATGCCAAAAAAAATCGTTGTAAAAGAAATTTCTCCTTCAAATATACATTCCAGTAAGTCATTAAAGTACACATAACTTTTCTTCTTACCAAAACTTTAGGCAAGTCAAACAAAGTCTGAAAATATCAAAAGTAAAATAAATGTGAGGCAAAATTTGATAGGATGAAACTTATTTTATTCTAGATGGAAAATTAACTAAAGTTCATGTGGAAATGAGTCTCTCTGAAATCCATTTCGAGCTGAAAACTATTGCCAGATTTCATTAAGTGTGGCTAAAATACATGCAGAATTTTATATTTGCCGCAGCTGTCAAAATTAAAGTAAGTTTTCCAAAACTTTTGCTTTTGACAGGATTCAAGAGTGCATACATACACTATGTATTTACTTCACAATATCAGAAGTTGATATAGTGATAGAACTGAGTTTGTGGTAAATTCATTTATTTAAGTTAATTGTAGATATAACTGAAATTAATATAAGATTTCTGTGTGGCGACAAACTTCTAGAACAATTCCGCCTCCAGAACGATTTACATACATACGTACAGCATATCATATATTTTAAAGGTGAGAGTACGTAGGAATTTCAGTAAATATTTATTTGTACTACTTCAAAATACAATTTAAAAGCTTTCCAGAAGATATTTTTTCATTGTTTTTTCTATGTGATAAATACACGTGGAAAATTTGAGGCAACACAATCCTGATGGTTGGGAGATATATCCGAAGCTGAGCTAAGTCGACTCTATTTGATGCTTGTTGCACAGTCATCCCTACGTCTTCATAAAATCACAATATGGTTTTTCAATTCAGGACACACTGCTGTCCAATCCCGAATATTGTATCCAATCCCGATTACTTATATTCTTAACCATGGGTGAGTCTATGAATGGACCAAAGTTTCGTTATGATCTTTATGGTATTAACTAAACATTTTTTGTAAGTATGTATAGATATTATCTAATCTGAATATAGTTCACGTTGTTATTAGTACACATCTAAATCATTTTGAAATAAACTCTTTCTTGCCCTGAGATAAGCATCAATTTTTGGTATAATGATTGAGCGCTGGGTTCTAAATAAAGTTGCTTATAGCTTTCAGCTTCTTATTAAATTGAAAGTTTTAGTTAGAAATCAGGTTCCTTTTTATATTCTCTGTACTCAATTTATATACATTCAATTTTTAAATTATGCAAAAATGCTGCTTTGAGTGAATATTTTAAAAAATTCAAATAAAATGTCATTTACAAATATTTTTGTAAACTTCAAATTTCACTGAAATATTTTCCATTTTGTGTGCAATATTTCATCTCTACAGAAGAAGTCCTAATAAGTGCATTGCTTTTGCTTTAAAAAATATATTTATTGGATTTTCTCATCCCATCCCTTTAAACTAGTTCCTTCGATGTACCTTGAACGACAATCAGCGTCTTGCACAAAAAATTTGCATTTCAAATGTTCCCAACATACAAAATTTTTAGTTTGGATTTTGATTTATGCGTCAATTTATCATATTTTAGAAAAAAGTTGATCGAATTGTGGTAAAAATTGGTAGTGCTTTTATGGAAAAAATACACTTTCTTATATATATTATCATGTAATATGTAGAACATTTAATTCAATAGACTTACTATGTTTATAAAATGAAGCACCTCAACTCATCAACATTGAAAGCTGAGTTGACTCCATACCTATTAAATATCCTCACCGATATCACTTACTTGAATAATTAAGTTATTTGAATATATTTACTTTTTAATAAAAATACAAAACAATTTAATAAATATTATTAAATTGATTTTAATTTGATTTTTAGCAATTACCAATTAAACCGACTCACTCTACTTACCCAAGTAGTCAATGCTCAACATTGGTCAAATATGTATTGAATATGATAGTTAACAGCAGCCAAAGTACCTACTAACATAAGTATAAATGAAAAAGAAATGGAAAAAGTGAACTATGACTACTAATATTAATAATATTAAAGAAAACGAAATGGGTAATAATAAAGTAATATAAGACGAAAGTGCCAACTAACAGCACTAAGAAGGCATAGGAATAATTTGTATACAGAAGTTCCGTAAAATATATCTGTTTAAATTTCCTCTAATTTAAGACTCATCTAAACATAACAATAAGCATTGAACTTTTAATGAAGACTCTGACAGT
>NC_051847.1:4482900-4564999 GCF_002237135.1 Teleopsis dalmanni | reverse complement strand
TTACACCAATCCCACTATGACTTCTTTCGAATTCAGTTCTATTGCCCACAAGTCCACAAGCCCACCACCACTACACCACTACATTTTCAAGAAAATGTATTGCGAACTTCAGGATCTGACTGGTGTGCAGTCAATGTCAGTAGTTCCAACGTGCGATGTGCGATATGCGATGTCCTTTGAGAACTGGCGATGAAATTGTAGTAAAAACATTGGTTTTGTGTTTTAGTGCGCAAACTAACTTGTCGGTTTATTTAATGGTTAATAAAATATAAATTTTATGGTGTGATGTGTTAAAAGAACATAAAAGTTTTCACGAAAAAGCAGTCAAATTAAAAATATTGTGTAAAATGGTATTTAAGATAATAAGCACAATAGAGTTCGGATTTTGCTTTTTACTTATATAAATATAGTCACTAATGTATTAGTTCTTCCCTTTTTAATTTATATATTGTTTACTTCTCAAACGTGATAATAGTCTTTAATACAGGTGACTGAAGAAGAGATACAGATACGAAGTGGAAAGAAAATACTTTTTATACAAAGATTTAAGACCCCTTACAATGTAAATATATACTTAAATATTTTCTTTTATATAAAGTATATGTTTAAATAATTAGAATTATAATATCATAATATCATAATATATATTATATATAATACATGACATATATTATTCATTTTAGTATTATTAAAAAACATTTTACATATTTTGAAATGCCAATTTGTTTATTAAAATAGTAAATTATTGATAATTGTTTTATACAATTGAAACTTAATTAATACTGCAATCCTGAAAATATAACTCTATTATATTTAATTCACTTTGGAAAATGTTATTTCAATATTTTTGCTATTTGATGAATTTTTCGGGCATCGAAGTTGAGAACATTAAAAGTTTTGATATCAAACGAAAATTTTTCTAGCCGCGCAGATCAGGTGGAAAAAGTTTATTCGTTAGAGTAGCAAATAATATTTAATTCATTGCAGTTCAGGATGTTTTAAAAATTAGTTTTATGTATGACCAGTATTCCAATTAATATTTCGTATTCGGCAGGATACTAGTGTCTCTTTTGGCAACTAAATTCATATGAACTTTGTTATTCATGCTGTGTGTTTTCATCTAAAGTTTTAAGCAAAAGTTTATAAACAAATTGATATGTAACTAAATTTTTTAATATAAAGTTAAAACTAATAACGCATATAGAACATTTATCTTTTAGTTTTCCAAATTTGTGAAAACGGAATAATAAATATTTGAAACATGTTCACTTTACGTTCCATGAAATCATGGTGGCCAACAGACTGTAGTCTGTATATCAACCGACTGATATAAGTACTTTATTATGGTTTTATATTTTATGTAGACAGGGGTTTTGTGTCTTCTAAGTGAGGTAATATTTAAATTCAAGCAATGAAAGAAGGGTTTAAAAATTTTATCAAATGAATTCTTAAGCTGACCATTGACCTGCTTGAATACCAACAAATATCCATTACTTGTCCTCTTTAAAACCTTCTATTACAATCCGAGTTCAGAGTAAGAGTGTTTAATTCCTAATACTTTCAGTCCAAAAATTGCATTGGATAATTAAGTCAAAATACTATACATGATAATTAAGTCAGTAGATGCTTCAAAATATTACAGATGATTGATATTTGCCGATATCCGCATCAAGAAAATTAAGAAAAGATTCAGCTTGATTGAAAGAAGGCGATAATTCTTCTATTAGAACGGAATTTCCTCTTGCATTACATAAAATTTTTAATTGACTCGCCTTGAGAGTCATCATCAGGATCACGATCTAAAATAAATTAATATTACTAAAACTGTATCTACTTCACTTCTTTATTCTATTGCCTATATTGCAGTTTATATTGGGTATGTATACGGATGCAAAAAATGAGGAATCAGTCACATATGTGCTGTTCGAATGCTCTGCACTACCACTAATATGTAAAGTAGGTTCTATAGTACTTTTCATTGACGCAATAGGGCTCAGAGACCCGCTTTAAACCCAGGAGAGGGCACAATAGACTCGACAGCCACGATGCCATATTCCTTAACAATAATAATTTATGGTTCTTGTAAATAATTTCATCACAAGTTTGCTTTAAAAAATATGTATTGTATTAATCATTTTTCCTATGCCATAAACTAGGTGAAGCTCACATACTTTCATTAAATTTTAAGTCAAAAATATTACTTCACTCAATTTAAATTTAAAAAAGAATTTAAACTTAAGTAAGAAAAATTAAACTTTCTACATATACAAAGTTGAAGGAATTAGATCTAAAAAATTTTGAAGTAAATATGTATTTTTTTTAGATAAAACGGCTGTGTTGAGTCACAAGTAAAAACAAAAAAGTTACTCATACGTAGGGCTGTACACAGGATATAAAATTGTAACAAAAATTTGTTTTCGTAAATTTTAAATTTGTTGTCGATTTCTGTTGCTACATTTGTACTTCCTGTGCTCCACTTCAGTGTCGTGTAAATAAGGCATGAATTTTGAACAAAGTAGCCCAAAATCAAAGGGAAACTTGGTTTTGGACTATTTCGGTTTTGATAATTTGCACTTTCTATTCATTTTGCATTAAGTTCGACATAGTTTCAGTTCAACTGTAAAAGTCTGGAAAAATTGTTTAGAATTGAAATTTGCAAATTTTTTTAAAATTATTTTTTAAATTACACAAATACTAGAGATTTTTTACCAGACTCAAAATCTCGTTAATACGTCATCTTTTCATGGATATTTTCAGAAAGCAGTGCAAAAACTGTACATATTCTAGTAAAATGTTTTGTAAAAGTATTACTAATAGTACATTGGTAAGTAAAAGAAAAAAAATATAAATTCTAAAAAAAAAATGTTTGATATTCCTGTAACTAATCAAAAAAAAAAAAACTTTTCTACATTACGAGTATTAATCAATTTAATTAAGGTAGATATTGTAAGTGACTTTCTTACAATATCTTTAACTTGGCATACATCCAGTACTCATCCTACTTCAAATGTGTGTGGGTAAACAAATATTTCTACCTATTCCTAAAATGGTAGCTTCCAGCATTAAAAAACAAAAATAAAATTAAAAATGTGCCAGAAATTGAACAAAATAATATATATTATTATTTTATATAATAATATATACTATATTATTATTGTTATTTACTATTATTAGAGCTTATCCCAACATTCTTCATTAACAAGTTATTTAAGTTGCAGACAGAATGCTTTTAAGAGTTTAGGAGTAGATGATAAGGAACTGATAAAGGTCCCGTTTTCACATAGATTTTTCAAGTCGTATGTATGCTCAGAATAGCCAAGAAATTAACTCAATAGATAATAATGGACAGCATTATCGTTTAAGCAATCTTCGGATTTATTATGACATATACATTCATTTAGAGATGTATGAGTAAGACCTTAATATGTTGTTATCAAGAAAATGTTATTATAGCAAGTTTTTTTATTAAGCCGCGTGATGAGTCCACATAAGATGGATTAATGTAGTGGAATCATTTCCGAAAGATAATTGTGGGAAACTACAAATGGAGCATGGCAATTTCAAAGACAATTTTGTTCACCCTGGACTGTGACGCTAAGAAACTAAATCTGGACATTTATTAGGGTTTATTCATATTTAAATCCTTATAAACAGCTGGAAACCTCTTCAAAAAGGTTTATACTATCTTAAAGACATGACCGTGATTGCAAATCATAAAAAAAAAAAAATAAAAAAAAAACGCCTTCATAATATGAGCAATGCTAACAAAATATTCGTTGTTTAAACATTATATAGTTCATATATGTACTTTACATAATATTATTACTTTCTGGTTTTGCTTCAAGCTATCTTTTATATGCAAAGGTAAACAAAAATAATATAAGAAAATATCATAAAAATAATAAAAGCAGAAAATCAAATAAACTGTCAAAAAGACATCAACAACAAATTTGAATTATCGATTGTCTTCCTGTGTTCACACGCAACATAAATCAAAGAAACCAGAAAATAACAAAAGCAGCAACAATTCGTATCCTGTGAGTATCATTGACTAGTACACACATGTACCGCAATTACTACAAAACAACACAACAATACAACAACACAACAACATAGTAACAATTGAAATAACAAATCCGAGACACGAACAGCAACACTAACACCAACGCCAACAACAACAACATTAGCAACAAAAACAATAACTCAAGGAAAACACTTATACACAAACAACTACGCCCTGAGTACTTCACGCATTCGTTGCTGTTGAAAGCAAGGAAATGAATGAGTACGAGTGTGTATATTTTTATTTTTCTACTCATTCCTTTTTTTTTGTGGAATTATTTTTTACTTCAATTTTCACTTATTTGGTTCCTGCTTGTTTTTTTTTATTTTATGCTTTATATCGAATTCTTAGTGTTTCATTCAAATTATTTGAATTTGTTGCTTTTGCTTATCAGCAATCGACACTTGCTTTGTGTAAGTTTGAGTGCCAATAAATGGTATGACAAAAGTGGGCGCGGTTTGTTGGAATACGTGTGCTCATTCGTGTGACTTTCTTAAAAATTTTCGTATTCAAATATTTTTTCTGCTCATTTGTTGTTGTTTCTGTTAGGCACGAAAAACAATAAAATAAATAAACGCATTCGCCAAATTGGTTTGAACCTTTGCTTAGCAGTAAAATAAGGAAAGTAGCATCAAAATCTCTATTATATGCCATTTGGGCCTTCCTTTGCTTGCGTATTAGTGCTTTTACACCTACAGCCTACAGTTGCCCTCGCGATATTTTATATCATTTGTGACAATTTGATTGACTTGCGTTTGTCATTCGGTGTAAGTCGCGTTAGTTGCTTGTGCCAGTGGCGGTTTAATGTGCATGCAAATTTAGCGGGCATTGTGTGGAAGGATACGGTAGGCGTTTTATGCCTGAAATTAAAGAAAACTGAACTGTGAAGCAGAACTGAAAATTTAAAAGCCAAGTTCATTATTTGCGATGACTTGTGAAAAACACATTTCATTCCATTTCTAAAATGGAATGGATTATTAAGGCAGGTACATAAAAATTCTTTTAAAATTTATTTTTAATACAAAATGACAAAACTTTAACTTCTCCACTGTTTGAAAAATATAATTCATTTCATTAATGAAAATTGGCTGCTGTCATTTAAGATAAAGCTCAATATAATTAGTTTTAATATGTAATATTAAATTCCCAGGTAACCGATAATCTAATCATATTATGGTCAGTATTTGTTTTTAATTAATTAATGAAATTTTTTTTAAAATATTTAAGATGAAATAATTAAATTTATATTCTTAATGTCAAAACCATTAGGCGCATTAGCATCAAAATCCTATCCAATTTATTTTAAGATATCGATCGATAAATGCTAATTGTAGCCTAAAACAATATCCAAGAATATCCAAAACAAGAACTTTGTGAACGTGTGTGACATGCTTGAGAAGGGTTTAATTAAATTTAGCAGTCGTTAGAGAAATATTCAACAACCTAAAAACCAAAAAAAAATGGATCCAATTACTTATGTGGCCATGCTGTCTAATGTAACATAAAGTTAGATGATATCTGTAAAGCACTTTGAGTACATATTTTGTGTTATAGAAACAAGACATGACTACAGAAATAACACAAAATATTTTGAGCAAAATTATTCAACCTCGACAGTAGCGAATGTTTTTAAAATTATTGACTTTATTAATTAATAGTTTTAAGTGGCAGAATGTACTTGAAATAAGTTTATTTAAATATCTGAAACTTGATTCTAGAAACTACATTTCATTTTTAATGGTTTGTGTAGGATTCTGAACTTCGTCTTAAGCTATATTATAGAGAACACTATATAGAAGAAAGAATTTCAGAGTTACCATATGTCTTTTTTATGAAATTGATTAAACATTCAAACATTTAGTTTAATATTAATGAAAAAATTTTGTTTGATAATTTTTAAAGTCATTTAGCGACTATTTCCTGCACACCAACTACTTAAACAAATCTTCATTCATTTTCATTAAATTTTCGAGTGATACTTTCATAATAATAGCAAATGAAGGATAAAAGGATCCATAAAAGGTACATGATAAAAGGAACATAATATTTTTCAATGCGAACGACATCGAAATTATTAGTCTCAGCACACGTAATGTTCTAGTTGCCTTTGCTGCTATCGAAAAGGAATCTGCGAAAATTACCTCAACCGTACACGAGGGCAGAACAAAATATATGTGGGCTATTGATAAAAATTTGGTTCATTCGGACGTCGAGCTGGCGCCTAAACATTATACTTTATATGTTTTCGAAAATCTGTCAAGAATCTCATCTATCTTGGCACCAGGGTAATAAACAACAACGATGTCAGGCTGGAGTATGCAATTGGGATGTATTCTCTATCGATCAACAAAACTTACGCCCTATAAGTCCCTCATTCTATCTGTGCTTCTGTATGACACAGAAGCATGCATGTTTTCAGAGAATAATGAAGTGACACTAGAAGATTTTGAGAAAAAAGTTCTTCAAAAGATCTTTGGTTATCTAAGACTTGGAAGCAATCATCGCTTCTGAATGAACCACGAGCTGTAGAAGTTTTTTCACGGCATTGATATAATTTTTCGAATAAACTGGTTTCAGTGAAAAAGATCTACTTGATGTAGTTGAGAATGCGTGTACGCAGCAGAAGGGTCTGGAGAAGAGTGTGCATCAAGTGCAAACCCTGTGATTGATTTTATGGTAAACTTAAGGTTCAGCTATTAGAACAGTAAAATTAAAAAAAAAAACAAAACATAATAAGCATCAACCATAGCACCAATTAACAGCATTAACAATTAAAAAACTATAGAAAGTGCCAGCTAACTGTACTTGTAAATCGGAAAACTCAGAAACAGTTTCTTATCAAAGTTAAGTAAAAATCATTTTTTTAATATTTTTATTTTGAAAATCTGTTACAGAAGTAATTTTAAAATCTCTAAGATATGTTTAAAAATTGCAAGTTTCATAATTGCTCATCTATTTATCCAAATAAACTGTTTGTCCCAAAAAATATTTTACACATGAAAAATATGCTATCTTGTAGTAAGCAATGTATAGAAAATTGTTGCTAAGAGATAAGCTAGCTTGATGTATCTTTATTGGAAAAAACGTTCACTTTTACTTACTTCTTCTACTAATATTACATAGCTGGATACAAACGCCAGGCATAAGCAAAGCAAGGCAATCGAAACCAAATCAAATTTTGTTCACAATCACCCAAAATCTTACGAAGTAACAAAACCCAAACAATCAGCGGAAAAGTATTATAATGCCAATCAAAAAGGTAACCCTTTTCCCAGTTTCAGTCCTCTTTGCAAACAAAAACTCGTATCCAAAGAATCTTACCAAATTTTTTTGACATGGTACGAAAATTTCATTAAATCGATATGCGCGGTACTGTTGCCGCCGCTGCCTTAGACAGGCAATTTGCCGCAAGGAATAACCATACCACAAGTAAGACTCAGCGAATAGTATATTGGAGATAGGGTTACCCACAGCTTCGACGCGGCATATAGCATATAACTTTCGCTGATTATATTGTTGGTGTTGTCGACAGAGCTGCTATGTTTTGCATGGGCCTGTGGGCGGGGCATAACTGATAGGATTCGCGTGCCTGGTAAATAGGTTTCAATAATTTTTCACATTTAATGACACTTTGTACCCAGCAAAGCTGAGAATACTTTAATACTTCGTCAGAAAGGAGAATTAGAAATTTGCTGGTATAGCAACAAAGTTACTTTTGTTTCTTGGAACAAAGGAAAATATTGAAACATTGTTGCTTCGTTAAGTTTTATTTTCAAATTTCCAACTAATCAAATTATAAGGAGGGGAGAGCAATTATTCATTATAACTACTTTTTGCTTTCTACTTTCTTTACTTTTGTTTGCTCTTGTTATTAAATTCTGTTCATATTTTCGTTTCTTTTAGATTTTACTTGTGGCTTTGTTGTTGTTTTACCTGTGTTTTGTAATTAAAATGATAAAAATTTGGAATTTCATTAATGCAAAACTTTCGTAACTTGTAATAATGATGACAAGCGATTTTATCGCAGGCAGTAGCCAGGCAGGGCGTACTTAATATTGATGAATAAGAAAGTTTTCTGTCAAAATTTTTTGTTCACCAAAACTCAGAGTGTAGGAAACGAACTACGTGAAACAAATAAAAATGTTATGAATTTATATTAAAGTAGCCGAGCATAATTTTAATATAAACTCAATTGCATACTGTCCGCATAAGCTTTAAGTAAGTCAACTTTGCGCTGACTGTGAATAATAAAAATTTACAAGTGAATGCTTCGAGCCACTTTTAAGGCCTGACGATTTCAAACTTTAAAAGTGCGGATCCAGCGCGTAACCAGCACCGAATTTAAAAAGGCAAGTAACGCTGTACCCCTGCTTCCAGTTATGCAAAAATTCAGTATAAAAGTATAGCACGCTTTCAGGCGCCACGTGTTTTCAGTCACTTTTAAGTGTTCTGTTTCTTCATTGTACTACTCTATCTACGCTTTCCTTTCGCTTACAATTGTACTCATATATATAAATGTGATTTATATGTATTTGTGTTTTCTAACATTTGGTTTACACATAAATTGATTGTGTTTTCCTTGCTCTTAGCACAAAAGGAAATTTATAAGTTTTCACATTATCACTATGAAAAACCACAGGTGGTGGGCGGGTAGTGATATGCTGGCGCTACTAAGACATTTCTAAAATGCGTTAGATACTTTGAGGCAGAGTGAAAGAACAAAGACGGCTGGTTAGAGTTGGCAAAAGTTTTTTAATGTATCTGAGTAACGAAACGATAAGATTGAAATTATGAATATTGCGAACTTCCAATTACCAGCTAAAATACAAATAAAATGTTACAGAACACATAAAAGGAAAAGGCACTGCAGAATTTAAATTATAGGACGTGATTAGACAAAATGTTTTTGGCAATATTTTTAAAGTTACGGGTCATATATTTAAAAGTTTGAGACTTGGAAATAAATTGTAAGATACGAGAATTGTTTAGAAGTATTTAAGTGATGAATATGAATGAAATTAATATATACCTATATATGTATATGTTATATACAACTTTATTCATTTTATTTTAGATATAGTTTGTTAAGTAAATACATTAATTTTTTTCGATTTTTTAGTCAAATAACTCTTAAGTAAAAGAGATATATAATTAGCGAATAAATGATGTAATAATTATTCATACATTTTTATTATTATTCATAGATATATTTTTATTTATTTATTTAAATATATTTCTTTATCAATTGTAAATGTATTTCCTAGCATATAGGGGGCAGAAATTAGTACAAATTTCAAGAGAAATGAATTTTTTGTATATAAAATATTGCCCATATTCTTCTACACATTTCGCCCCTCTTCGCGGGCTTCAAGAGTTTATGATAATTTGAATTGTCAGTTGAATTGCTGTTAAGTTTAAATTAGGTTATCATCCAATAATTCTTGCACTCACTTTTGTGGGATACCAATGAGCTCACTCTCTTTCACATAGAAATCACCAGTTTTAAATAGTCAAAACCATGTCTTGTAATCGGTGAAGTGTGTTCACCATATATTACTACCGATAACTTCAATTGTCTGTTTCATGTAGTTAAATAAGAAACATAATGCGTGCCGGAAATACTCTATTTCAGGCACAAAATCGAACTGAACATAAGTTGAGTCTTGTGTGTTTTTGTGGTTTAATGTATTAATTGCAAAATGACGTATATGTCAAATTAGTAAGCAGCATATATTGCATTGACATCATCTCTCAGTTAAACAGGAAAAAACATATGCATCCAACTGATATATATTGTCTCTATACAGTCGTAAAACATTCTTACGAAAGTAGATTAACATCTATTTGAATTGATAAAGTCACATGTAATATAAATTATATCCATGTTAAAGAATGAGTAGTCTTCATATTTGTAAGATTGACTTATGACATAAGTTAATTCAAATCAACCGATTTAGTATCTTTAGTTGCTTCCCTCTAGTTTTAATCCCTTTCGTTGTTGAAAGTCGATGGATTGAAATTATTTTGAAATATTGTCTAAAAAATTTCTGCAGTCAAACTACATTGTTCAAAAATTAATAATAAACATTATAAAATACCATGTCTTCTACTAGTAACTTAGATATTATTTTAACCGTTGAAAATGACATCCTTTTTGTATGTAAATTTACGCAATAAAAAATGTTCTAATTTTGAATGAAATACAAATTCCTTCGGTAGCTGCATCTGCTGCAAAGAAGACTGTAAGGGAATGTGGACAGAGAAAATACATTATTCCCCTTTTTTGTCCTCATTTATTTTCTAGATTTTCCTGCATTGGTCTTGGTCAATACAAGAGAATCCTGTTATGAATTTTGTATATAAATTGTCTAATTATTCACGGTTCTTATGTTGAAGTTATTCTAAGGAAGTGTATGTTTTATTTTGTCCTTCTTTTTTCCTTATGCTTCCTGGAAGAGTTTTGCCGCTCCATTGTGTTTATGCATATTTTCACTTCCTCCTCCTCTAATAAATTTTTTATGAAGCCATAAATCTTCATTGCAGAAGTTAGAACTTTATAGAGTTATTAAATGGATATTTATAAGGTCCAAGTAGCTGGAATATTTAAATGAGCAATTGATTTATAGGCATTTAATTTGTTGAAACAATTCAGAACAAGATAAAAAAATATTGTGGATTTTCTACTATTTCGTTTCATCTTGACATTTTATTCCAAAGCATTTAATGATTGCTCTTCATCCAAATGCATAAAAACGACCATATTTATCGATAATATATTCGATATTTCAAATTCATCTACGGATGACAATTATTAATTAAATTTTTTACTACATTAATGGAAAATTAATTAATACATTTAAATTAAAATGAAACATAAAACATAAAAAATATATAAATAAATGAATAAAGTAATTGTTTGTGTAGGAATTTACGAAAACTATTTAATAAAATCAAAATAAATACAATTACGAACCAAAAATAATTAAAATTATTAAATGCTAATTTGTGTGAAAAATGAATAAAATTGAATAAAACTGAATAAAAAATGAATTTTTTCACTAATTTGCGCTTCATTAAACTGCAATAAAATCGCAAAATATTTTATATTGAAGCTGATTGAATAAAATTATTTTATTTTGAAATATTGAAATATTGAAATATTTATATTTATTATGAATTGAATTTTGAATTAAATAATTCATTGTTATAGGAAGTTTTGGCTTTATTTTAATATATAAGTGGAACTAGCACTGGAATACAAGGTGTGAAAAATTTTGAAGATTATCTTAGATTAACACCAACAATTTTAGCAGGAAATGTGTGTCCTTATATATTTATACTGTATTGTTATTAGAGAATAATTCGAAAAATTATTTTCAATACCAAATACGATATAAACAACTGGTCTATAAATTTCGTCGACGATTTGTGCTAACTATTTGGGGATCACGTGATATATATCAAGTGATACATATAAAATATGCTGTTTAAATAACTGAAGCCAACTTACTGATTTGATTTTATCAATCTACTTTTAGACTTGGTTGCTCCACCATTGACCAGATATTTAAACTGCACATGCTACATGTATAAGAGAAGCCTTCGATTAAAGCATTATCTCTTATCACCTTTTAATCGACTCTGAAGTAACACTAGATAATCTCAGATGTGGTTGCGTCTGCTCTTAGTATTCTCTGTAAATCTAATAAAAGTTCTACTTTCACTTCTGTGGAATGAAGCTAAGTAAAACGTGTAACTGAGGTAGGATAGGATAAAAGTCTCTGAAATTTTTAATACCGTGCGAGTGCCTCAAGACAAGTTATATTGTATTCTATTATTTCCTCACTTTCATCACGAAAACGATCATGTCCAGAGTAAACAAATTCCTAATTGTTTACTCTGGCGATATCAATATCGTTTGGTGTTGTAACTGTTACGTCACTAATACGTTTTGCTGGCATCAGAAAGGTGCTTGTAAGTATGGATTTGGCGACGTATGAGGGCAAGACAAACTAGATGCCAACTATTGACAGAAATGTATGTCATTTAGATGTCTAACTGGTTGGTTGGGACTAAACTTTCGAAGCAGTTAAGGATCTCAGCTTTCTCACCACTGTTATTTAAAACAATAATTATGTCAACCTCGAGATTGGACAAAGAATTACAATGGTTGCTCCTATTGATTTAGTAGAAAACTGGAACTATCTTCTGCCCTACGAAACAAACGGTTTCATTAAGAAATTTTATGACGGAGTATATAACGATGATGATAGCAGAACATCATCCAGGCGCATTCAAGTGAAATATGAAAACTGAACCCTAACTGAACCCTAAACATGAGGGTAGGTGATGTTTAAGAGAAAGACGCACTTAAAATTTTATACAAGAAGGTAATAACGTAATTTTTTTATATTTATTATTATATATATTGTTTTTTGTTATTTTAGTTGACGAGATGAAGTGAATGTAGTCTTGATCATTGCTGATTTCTGTTATTGTGTCTATACTAATTAAAGCAAAATAATTGAAGAACTATTACTTGGTGATGAAAACAAATAAATCCTATATAATCAATATTTATCTGTGTAACCAGATAAACTCTTTATTATACATTATATTAATATTATATATAGTAGTCTGCATAGATTGCTTTAAATTTTTATGGATAAAATAACTATAAAATATTTCATTATTATTTTCACATATAATCGTGCAGTAAATATTACGATGTAGTAAATCGGAAGTTTAGATTAAAGCAAATAGGATAAATGCATTTTTTATGCACAATAAATGTATGAAATACGTATTCTAAAGGATTTTTGAAATGAAACAAAATATTACTTTAATTTTTTACTCCTTAAATATTACTGCACTAAAAATGATTACTTTGGAACAATTTGCGAGTGCGAATAGAATTTCATATCAAATATTGTGACATAAAAATAAATAAAAACAACTGATGTGTATACATTTTCTCCATCCAATCTAAATTCTTTTCATTGCTCCTAGTAAGGCTTGTCAACAGTCCTTTTGAACTCAGCTAGAAATACTCGTATACAATAATATTATATAAAATCGTAAACATTTGCACTTAAAAGTTTTGTGCAATTTTCAAAATATTTTTTTATTATAAAATTAATGGATGGCATTGCATATTAGCAATAAAATTTTTTTTAGTAATACATGCCCAAACGCAGGAGGAGTACTGTGAGAAGAAAGGATATTATCATTTTACGACAACAGCTTATAAAAGTGAAAAATGGCAAAGCGGGTGATAATACAAAGAAACGGAATGTGTTTAAGGTCCTCTCCTCCATGTTAATATTTCCATTATTTTGTATCAATTTTTTGTCCTTTCGAAGTGTAAATGGAAGGATGGTAGACAATTACTTTGTGCAATCGCTGCTCCTTGTAAGATTCACAATTGTTTTCAGTTGTCTGAACCTTGGCACAGTTACCATGAAAAAGCGTTGATACCTTCCAAGCACTAAGGATTGTGGGACATGCAAGTACGAGTATGTATGCATGATAAAGAAATAGGTCAAGTTGTATGAAATGTAAGACATTAAGGAGCGTAAGAAAACAATAACGGCGAAAAATGATTACATGCGTCTACTCGCACCGTGTGACTTCAAGAAAAGGTCAACTACTAAGTCCAAGGGGTTCCATTATATAAGCTTCTGTGAGCTCACAGAACAGCAAAAAAGTGTATACACATTCCTACACAAATATATGCAGTAACAACAATCAAATCAAAGTATCCGCCGTTTAAAATTGGAATGCATTGGAGCTTCTGGTTCCGTTTCAATAGGTGTGGTATAAATTATATATTTTTGTGTGTCTCTGCTTCTTAAAAGGCTTCATTTTTAGAATTTTATGTGCTAAAAACTCACCCTTATTTTGTTCAAAGTGTCAGCAGGACCTATAAATGTTATTTAAAGGATCGGAAAAATGTGCATTGCTTATATATATATATATATTGAATTGTGTTTGTGTTATATAGTTAGAGATGGCTGCGTATGACAGTTTCCTGTCGAAGATTTAAGCATATTAAATTGGCATAAAATATGCGATTGCTTTGTTTAAAAATTTTATGTGCTGCCAAAAGGACAGCGCATATTTTAATGCTGTTTGTTTGCTCTGATGTTTAATATTTTTCCCTTTCACCGTTTGGAATGCTTCTCCTAGCACAGCACAGAAATCCGAAGAAAAAGGGCACTTTTGTTTGAGTTTGTGCTATGACAAGGGATTAAAAAAAGGTCCTCAATGAGTTTATGCTTCAGCTGTAAAAAACAAGCTGATACCTTTAATTCAAAAGTGGTACTAATTAAATTTACAAACCTCTAAATTTTTTATGATTTAAAAATGTAAATTGTTATGTGTACTTTTTCTGCTAAAAATATCCTTAAAAATGTTAGGAGGTAAAAATTCTTTGCTAATTTAAATACAAAAAAATTTTCGCTAATTTTTCTAAGAAATATTTGCATGTATAATTAAATTTATTTTTCGATTTTTAAATTCAGTTCATGAAATCAATTGAGGCAATAGGAGTACATTTTCAATTTCATTAATTTAAATATCATGCTTTAATGTTTATTTCCTTACACTCACTCGCCGTTAAGGAGATTCCTTTCATTTTTCGATGACACAAAATTATTTTATTTATTCCTTCCTTCTGCGAATGCATATTAAAAGGATTCTTTACACGCTTCCATGTAGGCGCGCAATAAACACAATAGACATTGGCGAAATCCATGGCGAAATCATTAGAATTGGTCTTTAAACAATAACGTTATTGTCAGTTGGCAAGAAAACCATAAAACTGCATACATTAGCATAAAATGTTTGGAGGCAATGTGCGCCTGAAAGCATGCAAAAATTTCATTAATGCGAGCTTATTTTAGGCATAAAAATAAACACACATGTAGTAGAGAATCAGAGACATTTGCAACCTTTCTGCTTTTCGCTCGAAGGAAATTGGGAAATTAGGAAAAAAGGAGGCCAAATAAATAAATAAAATTCACATAAAAAATAATGTTGCTTATGAAAATGTTAAAGTTGCTAGGCGAGAGAAAATATATAGCAACGTGGAATTGCTTTGAAAGCACTCAGTCGCAGATTTGATACGCTTTAAACAAATTAGTGATATTAAATTAAGATTTTAAAGACAGTTTTATTCTACTACTATAACTAGAACTTATTTTTCATATAAATACAAGACAACATAAGAGTTTGAAACTTCCAAATAATATAAACAAATATTCTATTCTTGTTTTTATATACATCATAATTAGGGGCATGCTATTTTTATTGTAATATATTTGAGAAATTTTGGTGCAGGATGACGAATAATGTCAAATTTATAGGCTACATTCTGTTTTTTATATTTCAGTTTTATGATTTTACTTATGTTTTATTGGCTGCTCTAAGCCAGCGATAGTTATATGTTAGATTTACAACAACTCATAAAGATTCGACATGAAACCACATTTTATGTCAATTTCACTGAGCTCTCACAGACTTCTTAGAATTACTTGAATTTATGCGACTTTCCTTTATAAAACAATAAATAAAAGCTCTGCAATAGATAACGACGATAATTCTACATATAACTTGTAAAAACAAATATAGTAAATATCAAAACACTAAAGTTAATGGACTTAATATCTCCTGACGCATTTCTGCGTTCTTTTTTATTAACATCGATTATTTTTATTCCTTCAAAATTTTTTTTAGTTTTATTTCATGTTTTTTGGTGCTGTTAGTAAGCACTTTTTATAGAAAAGTTCAACCGCGACATTTTTTTTATTCTAATCTTTCTTCTTCTGAATATTGGAATGCAATTTCAGCTTACACTCTAATGACTGCGATCCTTTCAATTTGTTGATAAGAGACGGTTTTAGTGGGTTCGAGACTTTTACTGTGGTTTTCTCTGCTTTCCACCTACTCCAGAAAATTGAGATTTTTTTGCCAATTTTTATTTAATTCCTACTCTGTGTTTTTCATATCTTTCTTTCTTCTATGGTAGGTTATTTAGGTGTGATTTATGGTTATATTTTTCTGCATACATAATTTAAGGTAATCATTTTTATTTTTCCATAAATATTATTCCACTTTGTAGGGTCAGTTTTTTATTCCCTTCGAGAGCTATTAAAAATTATATATAGTTTATGTGAACTTTAATGTTTCTTGTATTGCATTAGAATCACTTTGACAAGCTTAGTACACAATTCAATGGAGAGAACATATATCAGAATTTGGCTGACGGCATTTGGGCCATGCCTTTATTTCAATAATTAACAATATTTTAATGTGTAAATATTTTCTAATTTATTTATTAATAACATAAATTAACATGTAAGATTAGTTATAAGATTGATATACATATTATAATGTTTTTGAACTAAAATAAAAATACTGAACTAAATATATCAGAATAAGTGAACAAGCTCCCTCTTTCTAGTATATTTCATCCTTCTCATAATCCTGGCTATGTCACGGATCAGCCCATAGCTCAAGAAAAGGTTAGTTGCTGATATGTTTTGTTTAAAGTAATTTAAAAATATATAAAGTCGACCTGTTGTTTTATGAGTTTGAGATTTTCATTACTAATTATTTACTTGTTATTACATTTATTAAGACTACATTTGGCTAAAATAACTAATTTTTCTATAAAAATTTACTGCAAACTTTACTGTTTATTATTTACCATAAAAACTTTCAATAAATTTAATACATATTTATCGCTGTAAACGTTGCTTTGAAACTATAAAAATACAAAATACGGCACTAAAAGTGATAAATATTAATAAATTATTATGACGTTTCATTTTCTGAAATATATTAGATGACATACTATCCTTTAGTAGACTGTGCACAAGCACGATTCTGGCACATTAACCGAATTTACTATACCCAACCTTAAACCATTTCCTGATACAAAATTGAATAAGCTCCCTGAAAGGACTTTACACATGTTTGGCAATTTCTGCGAGAACCATATATTGAATAAATGAAATAAAGCAAAAATGTGCTAAATATGTTAGGAAAAGGGAATTGAGAAAAGGACACATAAACATATTAATACATTTCGTTTGTCCTGCAGGATTCGCAAGAATTTACACTGTATAGTATTTTATGACTTTTGTTGTTGACTTTATTCTAGCAGTTGTCGTTCCTACCTGCCAAGATCCAACAAACCGAAAATCCTTAAAGCAGTTCAGATTAACGCTAAGGCCTTAAAAGAGTAGCACTCGGGCGGACATGAGAATTTATGTTTGCGTGAAATTTGTTGCCACAAATTAATTTTAATGCTTTAAGCCAGATAAAATAGGACAGGTGTTGTTTTGTTGCTCGACCGAGTTCCATAAATTCATCTGTATCCAAAACAGAGAAGTATCCTCGCATAGTTAAAAATATTGAAAAAATTGTATTTGCCAAAAACGGAATAAAAAGTTCAGGATTTCCGTATGAAACTACATACACAACATTACAATACCATTGTATATACTATATATCAATACACAAATAATAATTAAAAGTTATTTGTTATATTTTCATGAATTTAAATCTGAATGCAAAAATAATTAAACTGAATTTTCCAACTTCCCCCAGTTGGTCCTGAAATATAATCACACAACACTTTCCTTCCAATAGCACCTCCACTAATTATGTGAAAAAAGTTTTCAGCCATTCGCACTTAAATGTTTTATGTTTTTTGCTAATGAATAATTTAGTTGGAAATCGATTTAAATAAGGGATTATAAAACATTTACCTAAGATACTTTTTTTAAACTTTTTATATATTGTAAAAATAAAAAACTAATTACATTGTTACTATAATTGATTAACATTACACTTTATTGTGAAATAGATCTATTTAGCAGAAGAGGCAGGTAATGGAAAATGGTCCTAAATCCAATATTCTGTTGAACCAGCTATTCTTAAACTTTAAAGCGAACTACAACAAAAAACCCAGAGCAGAATTGTACAAAGTCATGTAGCTTTCTTAATTAACTGATGTGATTTATTGACTTTACTAAACTTGGATTTGATTGGTTTAATAAGGTCAATTAGAACTGATTGATTCCCTTTTATATAAATGAATAACTTCTATGGACTACGACAAGTGGATTATTTAGCCTGTTGCCTGATTATTAAACTAGCATTAAAAAATTTAAATCGATAATCTTATAGTTAAATAAGTGTGACCAACCAAATTCTTATACTGACATATATAGTTACACTAAAATCTTTAGAAAAACAGAAACTCTGGTGGTAACCACTGGAAAGAATATCTAGAACAGGTAAGTAGAATATCTAGAATAATCATAGTAGTGAGTTTGAAATGCTCTACTTTAAAGTACTTACTTACTGCTGTCCTTCTCTCCTAAATGGAGCACAGGGCCTCCTCTTACTTTAAAGTACCTCGGATTAATAATTTTATTTGATATAAACCTCGACAAAAAAATGTGCAAGCGACTGCTGAAATTCAACAGAGCTTATTTTAATATTCTTCATGTCCAAGAACTTTACTATAACATTCACACTACTGCTGTATGGGACAATGTACTTATTAATACTTATTTACCAATTGAAGACTCAGGTGCTTAGCAAAAAGCACTGTGACATCATAGTCTTATTTGAGGGAATACTTCTAAGGAGCATAGTTGACCCTATATGTGAGAAAGACTTCCTAGATGTTGTAACAACGAATTGTATGCGATCTGCCTTGATGCATGTAGATGGAAATCTAGTGAGAGTGCCAACTACCTCGTATCAGTGAAAGTAGGACTTGCTGTAAAAAAATATTTTGTCAGAGTTTATGTTAAAAGACAGTGCGACTGAATTCGATTATGAGATAACAAATCACAATCGGCTCCAATGGAGTGAGTTGTTGGTGGAGGTCAAGACGGAACACGGAAGACTGATAATGATACATCAATAAAATGCTATAAAATATTAACACTGTACAAAGTTATTAACAGAGGGTTAGATTGTCTCAGCCTTCGTGGGTGCTTAATATTACTAGATGGATCATCTATAGTTAGCTTATGGGGAAATACCTCTCAGATATGAGTGGTAGGATTGAAATAAAATACATTTAGCTTATCACATGTATCAGAAATGGAAAACTCCACTAACAAATTTCCACATAAACTGGACCAAATCATGTATTTGGACCAAGTGATGTTTTGTAGATCAGACCTTTTTGTGGCAAACGAATATCAAAAGGAGGTGGCAGTCAAACCGAAATGGTTAACTGCGGATATTAAGCTTTCAAAGTAAGTCTCTGAATATCATTTTTAATGTGCACTACTCACCGAAATAATTATTTGCAAATATATTTATACATGTGAAACGACATTGGTCTATTAAGTGGAATACTCACTATGGGAAGTAATGGAACAGTAAGAACTGAACCAAAATAATTGAAATTTAAATATATCAAAAGAGAGCAAAAGTTGTGATGAAAAAAACATAGCGACCCTCTGCTTCTCTAGAGAAAATAGGGAAGTTAAAGGACTTTCCAAAGGAGCACTAAAATATATTGCTACAACACCTTATATTAAAGTTATGAAGTTGCTGGTGGTTTCACGTTATAAGTATATAGATTTATTAATATAATAGGTCTGCATTGCATACTGTAGGGTATTGTTTTTATTGTTCACAGTTTTACGAGAACAGAACTTATAGTGAAGTTTGAAAACAACACCCATTGCTTGATGAATCAAGCAAAGGAAATGAAAAATCGTTTCCATTCAGTTCAGTTTTTTATTGCAATTTTCTTTGAATAATTTATACTCATTTTTTATAATTAATTTTGTTAAATGAAATTCACTGTAATCACACTATTTTTTTAGGGAAAAAATGCTATTTTTATATAAAATGTTAATTTTTTTTCACATTTTCGTGATAACTTCATTCGTTATTTCATTTTTTTTTGTGAAAAAAAAAAATAATCTCTCTTCTACTATTTGAATACAGCTATAAAATATTCAATTTAAATAAAATTTAAAAAATATTGAAATAATATGAACAAATTTGTTAAAAAATTATTTAAAGCCAAATTGCAAATATTTGTTATGTAATTATATTATGCAAATACTACCACATTAATATTAAATAAATAAATTATTCCTATTTACGTAATTTATTAATAATGAAATTTTTTCTGATAAGTTTTTTCACAGGAACACGGTCAACCCACATTTATCCGCAACTGATGGCTATTAAAAATTTTTTCACTACAAATTCTACTTCCGCTATACCTTTTGATTGACAGTTGTCAACATTTGACATATTAGTAATATTTTCCCCATTTATGAATCTATTTTAAAAAATCACTTGAAACTTCTTACAATCACTTTTTAGAGAATATTTCAATTTGGGCTAAAGGTTACCTGAGATCAATAGAACCACATGATAATACTTTGATGATGATATTGACAATAATATTCAATAAATGAAGAATTATAGATGGTTCAAATAAAATGAAAGGATTTATTCCCTCTATGGTAAAAATTGTAACAATTAATATTTCGATTATGTTACTGAAATAAATTATGTATTATGTGAGAGTATATTATTTATTATAATTAATATATAAATTCCATTAATTTTATTGTCAACCGTCAAAAACATAATTTCCACTCATACAAAAAATTGTTTATCATAAAAAATTTATAGAAATTTAAAATTGCAAATAAAAATGAGCAAAGTTGATACGACATAATATTTTTTGAATTTAGCAAAAATATTTTAAGCAGTTTTTAATAGAGCGCTAACACCTTTATGGATTTTAAACCATATTTATAAAATATCAGAGAGGATGGAAAGTCCTCAAACTTCGTTTAATATTATGTTTTATATAACTTAATTTAAACATTAAATCCATATCAATTACGATGCAAGTTCATTAATTCCAATTACACAAGCTCATACAAACCAAAAATCCAAAGTGCTTGCTAGCAACACCAAAAGCAAAAAAAAACTTAAATTGGTGAATAAATGTGTCACTATTATAATAAATGTAATAAAAATTTATTGAAGTATTTTCATATTCATATTTTTTCAATATTGGAATACTTAGTGCGACTGCTAACTTTCCTAAAAAACTCAGAAATGTTGGAATAAAACATCGAAGATGCAGGATTTGTTATTATTTCTCAGCCATACATACGTAGTCATCACACAGGCATTGAACATTTTTTGCTTTAGTAGCCTGGTAGATGTTGGCGTCTCTGCAAACTCTACCTAATGAGGCTTCGCTTTTTGAAGAAGATTAGATATATCTAACAGAGTGCCGCCCTCGGGGGAAAGCTCACTTCCCACGTACTCAAAATTGTCAACATCTTCAATATCACAACAGATAAATTTTGACTGCAGACACGCATAGATTTCGATTTTGACGTGTCCATTTTAAGATCAGCTTTCGAAGAGGCGTTCTTTAGTGAGGTAAGCAATCTTTTGCATTTCACTGTAATTGGAAGAAAGCAATACATCATCGGCGTAAGCGAAGTGGTTTAGGTTTTTATTTAATTTAAACTGTAAGCATCGTCCGTTAAGATCAGCCTCGTTAATCTAGTGTCTTTGTGAACGACAGTAGGGAGAGAGCACAATTTTATTTAACTCCTGTTTTTGTTGGGAAAGACTTATTTAGTTGGCCTGCATTTAAAACTATAATAGTGACATCCGCATATGAAATTCTTATTATGCTTACTAACTTGGCATATATCATTGACTTATGTGCAAATAGTCTACATCAATGCTTGTTTCTGTTGAAGATATATAAATATATACATGTGGTGAGAGTACATATAGTGTTTATAAAACACTATACGAGCTTATACAGGAGCTTAATCAAATGCCTTTGTGAATGCATACACCAATTATGATATGTTTTCATATGTGAATCGAAAATCAAATTATTTTCAAATAAATTGCAAATTGTTTATATTTCAAAAAATATAAAAATAATTTCTTCAGCTAATAAATTGATCAACCAGTAATTCTTTTAACCATTCAGTTGAACTACCTTCTATTCGCATACAAGAGAAAGCAGTTATTTTCAACGTAAACTCTATACTCGTATTATATACGTAAACATTGTGAATAGAAAGAGAATATTAACCAAATGAAAAGATTTCGAATAAATGAATGCTTGTATTTAAAAGCAAGTGTGTAAACATTTTATGTGTACAAAAAAATCACTATTTACTTAAATTAGTGCTACAAATCATCACAGAAAATAAAGTAAATGTAATGAATAACTCAACATTTGTCTAATCATATCTGATAATTTTCGTTGATTTTCACTCTTTATTTATTCTTTGAAATTGCTGAAGTTAAGGTGGCGTTGTCAGTTTAAAAGTAAATTGTTCGTTTGAAAGTAAATATATCTCGAGAAAAGTTAGAGGAACTAATTTTCATTGAGCTCATTTTGCAGCAAATGTTCCACTTGTTCTTTGGAGTAAAATTGAATGACACTTGTAGTCCAAAAATTATATATGAACTATTAAATCAACAGATGCTTAAAAAGACCAAAGAAGATGGATACTAGGGAATATCTGAAACAGCTGTATAGTCAGCTCAAAAGTTTACTTGATTAAACTAAATTTCTTTTGGATTTGACAATATCATCACTCTTTGAAATGGATTTCTTGTCAGACGACATTGAATTCGAAAATAAAATATTTATGCAAAAATTATTTACGAGAATTGTGACTGAAATTTCAAGTTAATGTAAAACAATATGTAGCATATTGTATGTTACCGAAAAGAAAAAAAATAATCAAAGACCTCAGAACCTCAGAATGTAAATTCACTTGTAATATTCTCTATCAGAGCTTCCTTTAAATGCTGTTGGGAGTTAAAATATATCAAACCCTAGCATAAAAATTTCTGCTCCTAGCAGAATTCAATTTAAAAAACTAACACGGTGGTTTTCATTTCTCCTTCCCTCCTACACTTTTTGCCCTGTCGTGACTTTAGTTCTTTCTAATTTATATTTCAGCTATTCGCAGCACATTAATTTTCCACCAGCATACAGTGTAAAAAACATAGGAGCATATTTATAAAGAGTCCTTATGCTCAGGAGTATGTGACTTGAAAGCCAATTTACAGCAGGAAAATACACAAAACGCTTTCGGCATTCGTACATTCAGAAGTCACTGTTTTGGACAGAGGAAAAAAGTGCTAATACCTAACCATATAGCCTTAGGTTATTGCAGCTGAATAACTCTTAAATCACGTCAAACATTTATTGTATTTTTTTAATTTATGTATCTTAAAGATGAAATCCTCCGAACAGATTTAATGTAATTAAAACGTTTTATTAAATTTATTTATTTATTATTTCAAAAAATTTATTATTAAGCTTTAACCTTGCAACCACTGCACATTGAAATGTAGATGTGTCTACTGACACAACCACTGACACCACTACTGAAAAGGACGAAGTGAATATTTATGCCTGTGTATGTAAAAAATTTCAATTTGGTCCTTTTTCGTCCATGTGACAGCACATACGAAAAGGACAAACATGCTTAGTAGCTCAGCAAAAATATTTATGTTGTTTTTCCTACTTCATACAGGGTTTTAATATTTTCTAGCATTTCTGCCTTCCTCTTTTGGTTGCTTAGTCGTCCTGTTTATTTATTTTATTAATATTGCAATTCTTTCTAGATTGATTTTTGCCAGCACAGCAAATTTTTGCATGTCCTAAATCGAAAAGGGCACATTTTTTGACAGACGACTGCTTTTAATTGCAAACGTGTCGGCTATTGTATCGTATTTATGTGTGAAGGACTTTCCAAAATTTATGCTTATCGCCATCATTTCCATTATGTGGAAATTTTATTATGTAACTACAATAAAATGGTTACCATAAGTAATAGTCACAATATACGACAAGAGAAAGCCACTCCGACTCTAATGTAAATACGAAAAGGAAAATTCAGATTTCACTTTCTCAATTTTAACCTTTAGGGAAGATTTTTTAAACAATGTTTATTCAGAACATTATATATGTATATGTAAAGTATATATATGTATTGAATCCTTTAACTCCTAGGAGGAGCATAGGGCCGCATACCTAGGAAGAGCATACGTAAAGTATAATTGTGGATTTATTTCTATGATTAGCAGTTCGGTACTAACAATAAATGTGATAAATGTCATAACTACTGAAATATTATTAATGAAAAAACCAGAAATAAGCATTAATACAGTTCAGTATAATAATTATAAATCGAAGTTTAAATAGATATGTAATATATATCCATCAACCAAAAAAATCTTAAAAATTGTATTAAAAATCTGCAAATGATAGTATGCTGAATGTAGAGGTAACTGCGACAGCTGACATTTGATGGATTGTAGATGATATCTCAAATTAATATATGTTTTTTTCTTCAGGGCTACAATTTAGAAGTTCAAAGTTGAATGAAAAACGCTGGAATAATGGTGACGAAAGAAGGATCTTAAGTTTCGAAGTTAGTTTCATCACTTATAGTGATGAATATACATATGTGTATATTTGTGGAAAATAATTATTAAATAATATATAAAAAAACCTCATATACTCAACCTCATATATTTTTCGTAGGGTGCTTGAGGGATGGTGGCATACAACTGCTTCATCAAATTTTCTTATGTGACTGCAATTGATTTAAAACTCATTTTACGAAGAGATAGTTATAGTTTCAGATGCCAATTCAGGTGAGTACGCTGCTTGGTTGATCACATTCGCTAGGTTTTTTTGGCTGAATACTCCCACTAAATTAAGGCTTTGCGCCATCACACTACACTCAAAAGTATATTTGCAAAACAACTAATATGAACATATATGTAGAGCAGCATTGCTAGAAAATATTGCGCTGATCTCTTTTACTGGCATTTTTAAAATAGGCCTTTATATAAATATGAATATGAATATGAATATTCTCGTCATTGAAGTCAATAGAACAGTCAATAAAATTATCGCATTTGGTACAGTAAAAAATAAAAAGTAACAATCGAAAGATCAGTGTAAGTTCATAAAGTCATATAATGTTTTGGAGGTGTGATAGTTTCTTCTCTTTTATTGTAGAATATGGCGTAGGTGTGAGCTAAACGATTGATTCCGATTGCTATAACCGTATGATTAGCATTTTATTTTGACGTGATACTGAGATGGGTTAATGTCGACGATATGTGTTTTGAAAAGGGTGGAACCAGAATGATATGATAAATCAATTTTTTTTTTTGAAAACGAACATCTGTATCTGAACCATTCACAGCAACTACCACTGAACCATTCATATTCACTGTATCATAGAACTATTCGGTTCTACATTTGAATGATGTTATACGTATATTTTACATCTAATAACAGGGCCTTAACAATATATTGAAATAAATATAAAAATCAAAATCTTGATTGCAAATATGCAGTTTAATCTGCAGCAGTTCATTGGGAACCGCTTTTGTCCTCCGTTTTTCCTGCACTGCTTCTCTTATTTGTTTTCCTTGCTTGACATCATATTAATAATGATAATAAGAGTATATAATTTTAAATAAACTTTGTTAAACTAACTGGTTTTAGTTATAGGTGCAATTAAAAACTACTACCTCAACAGAATTTCATTTCCTTTAGTTAATGAATGTTATATAGATATACTATATACGCAGAATTTCTTGAATGCACATCCCAACTCCGAAAGAGATGGTTTAAATGCCTGCATACTTACTAGTATGTTTAACTCATAATTGACACTATCTAATGTTTTTTCAAGCGGAATGCCGTCATAAACGAAATATCAACAAGCAACCTTCAGGAATACCGCTTAACCAAAGCAGAAACTATGTGCTCTGCATGCCTTCGTTGACTGAATCGAAAGCAGTGTCAACTTTAACCGAACCGACAGAGAGGTGGTATTTGACATAATAAAAATTTCAGACCACAGTTCGCTGGTAACGGATTGTTAATTCTTGCGAACAATTTCAATTAATTACTTATACGACATGCTGAGCTGAACGACAAATGTTTTAAATTGTTAGTTCTATTTTCGTAGTGGAATAATGCGACAAAGTTCAGTACGACGACGTGTTGACTTACTATTAATAATTTGTAATTTATAGTTCACAGTGTGCAGCGGTAAAAATTGTATTAAAATCAATTAAAAATTCCACACAAACTTTCCATCCAACCCACGAGAAAACTTTGAAAGCGAAAACACATGAAATGCGCTGCGAAGCTTAAGCGTTTCATCGAGGATACATTTTACCACTTGAAAGGCATCTCATACCAGCACCGATTTGAAGTTAATGTAATGCTATTTTCCGTAAATTGACTACGTTGCGAATATTTTATGTGAAAATATAACTTAATTACTAAACATAAACACTGGGAGTATCGATAGAACAATACCCGCGGGCTACGGCAAGTGGCAATCCTTGTATGCAAAGTGAAAATCACAAGGACTTTGTGTTCGCAGACTTTTAAGTAGCTCACTTTATGAGTTTCGAAGGACATAAATATTGATTAGCGAAAACTAATACAAAATTTAGTAGCTCCTTTGAGTTGAATCTGTAAGAAGTCCTTAAACTTTGCTTAATTACAATGACTTAGGTTGAGTGCACAATTCAAACGTAAGGAGATTTGGAGTGAGTGATGTCTGAACTGTGATATAAAAAGTCTTACAGAATATTTTGACTTTTATCTGGCAAAAGATATTTTTTTCGGATTAAAGAAAAGGAATAAAGCTACTCTGAACATTAAACTGGAATTGAAATAAAAATTTTATAACACAATGTATTCGCAAATAATAGATATAAAACTTAATCTTAATTGACATATATTGCGATTCAATCAAAAGCAGTTTAAAAAGTATTTTTCCTGTAAATTGACAAGAAAAAAATTTCAATTAATGACATTTTTTAAGTCCCTACTTTCATTAAGCCTTGTATTTATATTATAAGAAACATTGATCTTTACAATTATTCTTGGACGTTTGGTAATACGTCGAAAAATATGATATTTATAAAATTAATTATTTTTAATCTACTTTATATTAAACTCTCCCATTTAATTTGGAAATAAATAATCTTTTTTAAAAAGCTATACAAAACTATACAAAGGCCCTCATGATATATGTCCAGTGACATTTCCACATACACATCCATATATCCGTTATAATATACACCAAACATTTTTTTTCATGTAGGTTTTCGCGAGACAACCCTAAAGTGGCATTAGATCTATTGTAAGAGGATTTAGGTGATTACGGTATATATATGGATTAGCATATTTCTTTGCAATTTTAAAGATTTGTTCTTTGATTATATGGGTTTCAAGTTATTTCTGAAACCGACTGTTGGTATATATATCAAAACGCTTATACGGTCAAGTTGAGTATTTTAAATTGAAAAAGTTGGATAATTTCCCGATTTGTATTTGTCGGGAATTTGGCGGTCGGGCATTGATGTAAAGAACAACTCTTGATGTTTTTTACTACACTTTTATAAATCATAAGATAGTGCTCTAGCGACAATTTAATATTTCAATTAAGGCATCAAAACTTGTTTCGCTGTTTAAGACCCAAAGCGTTCCTTTGTTTGAAAATGTTAATAGACTACCCCCTTGTCTATTGTTTTTATATGCTAATATTGGCATGATTTTTATGTCGACAAGCCGCAGAACACAATATACTTTTAGGTTGTAGTCAAAATATCTAACATTATAAAATAATATTATGCCTACAGCGAGACGGAGCACATCAGTTCTTTATGGAAAGCTCTCAATTATTTGTTTGTTTGACTTGCATATACTTCTATATATTTCAATTCCAAGGTTTCATATGGGCGAAGTTTTCTTTTTGTATTTCAAGAGTTTTTCTAACTTGTTCATAGTAATCAGTGGATTATATCGGCCATGAGATTCATCTACTTAATTTTTCTCTTTAGAGGATTCTTTCATGGTTTAATTTGACAGTAGTGTTGTTGGACAACTTTGGGGTTTAACTCGCCATTGATCTATTATCCAACATTGTTCTCTAAGAGTGTTTATTGAAACTTAGTCTTATTGCAAGGTTTGTGGCTGCTGTCAGATGTCTGTCATGTGTTGAAGATGTGGATATGGGTCGTATTGGTCCAAATACAACAGATTAATTTAATCTTAATAATGATTACATAGCGAGTTCTGTTTTTATTTTAGTGTCTAAACGCAACATATATATTGGACCTTATTAAAACACATATTATAATAAATGAATTCTTGTTGTTGTAGATATATTTGTAAACTGAAAATGATTTGATAGTATTTATGTTATTATAATTTAATTGATTGTATTAATGACTTCACTTCACATAGAGAAGAAAACTGTCTTTGCGCTTAATAGAACCTTAACTTTTGCGATATTCATGTAGCAGGTGGGTTTTTTAAAACCAGCGATTATTAGGATATTATAAAAAGCGAATAAAGAAAAAAAATTATTAAGTTAGTGAAAAGAAAAAATATTTTTAATAAAAATAAATGTTTTTTCCAGCTGGTTTTCTTAACGAGAAAAAGTGTGAAATTCGAATTATTAACACAATTTATTCAATTTAAGCAACAAAGTTTTGGGTTCATACTACCTTTTCCCCATGTTTGCAAAATATTAATACATTTCAGAAATAAAGAAGGCTTGTCTGGTTCCAGTGAACAAATCTTGACCATTTCGAGGTGAAGCAAAAAATGTTGCAGTTCGAAACTTGAGTTACTGCCTGCCGAAAACTTTGGCAATTAAAAGGAAAGTAAACTTTTCAAAGCAACAATAAAAAGGCAATAACTCTATTGAAATTGTAAAAAAAAAACAAAAAAAAAATATTATAAATAAAGCACAATTACTTTTTGGCCAAAATATGGCAAGAAATAAGTGCAGTTCAACAAAGGTTAACAGATTATATGAAAAATTTGCAAAGAGTGCCTGAAGAGTTTTCCAACATTTTGTTGCATTAAAGGTTTAAGGCGTCTCTGAACAGTTGAATGGCTTAGGGATGCCAGCAAGTACAAGCAGAGTTTCTGTTTGCGAGTATTAAGTATTAAAGGATATAAAACACAAACATATGAAGTGAGAGTATACAACTTAAATATATAAAAGCAAGCGTACACAACATACACACATATTCTACATTTAAATGGATGATATATTCCTAAGAAGCAAGAAATTTCAGAGTTTATACACTTCCGTTTTTCAAACTCAGTTATTAGAAAGGCATTCGAATGTTAAGTTTCAGTGGATATGTCACTTCTGCTTAAATTTGCAAAGGATAAGAGAGAGAATATGTCCTTAAAGCAATATTTTTATGGTAGTTTTCAGTTTGCACTGTCAGAGTCTTCATTTAAAGTTCAATGCTTATTGTTATGTTTAGATGAGTCTTAAATTAGAGGAAATTTAAACAGATATATTTTACGGAACTTCTGTATACAAATTATTCCTATGCCTCCTTAGTGCTGTTAGTTGGCACTTTCGTCTTATATTACTTTATTATTACCCTTTTCGTTTTCTTTAATATTATTAATATTAGTAGTCATAGTCTACTTTTTCCATTTCTTTTTCATTTATAATTATGTTAGTAGGTACTTTGGCTGCTGTTTACTATCATATTCAATACATATTTGACCAATGTTGAGCATTGACTACTTGGGTAGGTAGAGTGAGTCGGTTTAATTAGTAATTGCTATAAATCAAGTTAAAATCAATTTAATAATACTTACTAAATTGTTTTGTATTTTTATTAAAAAGTAAATATATTCAAATAGCTTAATTATTCAAGTAAGTGATATCGGTGAGGATATTTATTAGGTATGGAGTCAACTCAGCTTTCTATGTTGATGAGTTGAGGTGCTTCATTTTATAAACATAGTAAGTCTATTGAATTAAATGCTTTGCATATTACATGATAATATATATAAGAAAGTGTATTTTTTCCATAAAAGCACTACCAATTTTTACCACAATTCGATCAACTTTTTTCTAAAATATGATAAATTGACGCATAAATCAAAATTCAAACTAAAAATTTTGTATGTTGGGAACATTTGAAATGCAAATTCTTTGTGCAAGACGCTGATTGCCGTTCAAGGTACATCGAAAAAACTAGTTTAAAGGGATGGGATGAGAAAATCCAATAAATATATTTTTTAAAGCAAAAGCAATGCACTTATTAGGACTTCTTCTGTAGAGATGAAATATTGCACACAAAATGGAAAATATTTCAGCGAAATTTGAAGTTTACAAAAATATTTGTAAATGACATTTTATTTGAATTTTTTGAAATATTCACTCAAAGCAGCATTTTTGCATAATTTAAAAATTGAATGTATATAAATTGAGTACAGAGAATATAAAAAGGAACCTGATTTCTACCTAAAACTTTAAGTTTAATAAGAAGCTGAAAGCTATAAGCAACTTTATTTAGAACCCAGCGCTCAATCATTATACCAAAAATTGATGCTTATCTCAAGTCAAGAAAGAGTTTATTTCAAAATGATTTAGATGTGTACTAATAACAACGTGAACTGTATTCAGATTAGATAATATCTATACATACTTACAAAAAATGTTTAGTTAATACCATAAAGATCATAAAGAAACTTTGGTCCATTCATAGACTCACCCATGGTTAAGAATATAAGTAATCGGGATTGGATACAATATTCGGGATTGGACAGCAGTGTGTCCTGAATTGAAAAACCATATTGTGATTTTATGAAGACGTAGGGATGACTGTGCAACAAGCATCAAATAGAGTCGACTTAGCTCAGCTTCGGATATATTTCCCAACCATCAGGACTGTATAGCCTCAAATTTTTCACGCGTATTTATCACAGAGAAAAAATAATGAAAAAATATCTTCTGGAAAGCTTTTAAATTGTATTTTGAAGTAGTACAAATAAATATTTACTGTTCTGAAACTCCTACGTACTCTCACCTTTAAAATATATGATACGCTGTACGTATGTATGTAAATCGTTTTGGAGGCGGAATTGTTCTAGAAGTTTGTCGCCACACAGAAATCTTACATTAATTTCAGTTATATCTACAATTAACTTAAATAAATGAATTTACCACAAACTCAGTTCTATCATTATACCAACTTCTGATATTGTGAAGTAAATACATAGTGTATGTATGCACTCTTGAATCCTGTCAAAAGCAAAAGTTTTGGAAAACTTACTTTAATTTTGACAGCTGCGGCAAATATAAAATTCTGCATGTATTTTAGCCACACTTAATGAAATCTGGCAATAGTTTTCAGCTCGAAATGGATTTCACAGAGACTCATTTCCACATGAACTTTAGTTAATTTCCCATCTAGAATAAAATAAGTTTCATTTCAGCAAATTTTGCCTTACATTTATTTCACTTTTGATATTTTCAGACTTTGTTTGACTTGCCTAAAGTTTTGGCAAGAAGAAAAGTTATGTGTACTTTAATGACTTATTGGAATGTATATTTGAAGGAGAAATTTCTTTTACAACGATTTTTTTTGGCATTATGTGCTTACCACATAACACGCTTGGATATGCCTAAATTTAAGTCAACAGGTAAATTATAATTCATCTTCTTACGAAAAGTTTTTGAAGAACGGAACTGTTTTATCCACTGCTACCAGCGGACAAGATCTGTTTTGATTTAGCTTTTTTTCTTCTCTTGAACTCGGTTAAGATGCGTGACTGGGTTAACAGTTCTAAAACAGGAAGGTTAAGATGTTTTGCAATCTCAGAGTATATAATAAGACATATTTTGATATAATATATCAAACTGAGGGGATTTTGAGGTCTGATAACTTTGATGTTTTATGGCATAATACAAACTATTGGCGTGCATCTTTAATTATTTGATTAAAATTCGTGCAGGAGTAGTGTAGACCCTACTTTACAGAGTTTTATTGCCTCTTCCGTAAGAATATACATTCCTAGGAGTTTATTCCGTATGTGCATTTGCGCAGGGCATTCTAGCAGCACATGTGTGGCCGACTCCTCATTCACAGAATCTACAATTTGCATCCGTTAGTGTACCCAGTCTTGTAAGGTGGTATTTTAGTTTATATTGCCCTATTAGGATTCCTGTGATTCTAAGTTCATACAATCCTGGTACTAATAATTGATTTGGATTGTGTTAATCCTGGTATATTATCGCAGTAAACCTTTTCATTCTGGTTCTCCTTTACTTTTATGATAAAGACTGTTGATCGACAAAAAATTTCTAATATATTTAAAGATAGTTGGATATAATAGAAATTTACTGTGGATCAACACTTGTGTTTCGACTTATTAGATATTTTTAATTCTTAAACCCATCACCATTTAAACAGTTAATTTTCTATCAGGATGCATTCCTAGATATATTGTTTCTATGTTTTGTGGTGTACAAAAGTATTCCATTTTAACCGCTCGACAAGTTTCTTGATTAAAAGTGATGATAACCTCAGCTAATTTTATTAATCTGGGCTTGATTTGCCATAACTAGCAATAAATAAGCGATAAGTTTCATTAGGTTGACAAGTATGTCTTTCAACCGCAAAAACAAACTATATTAAGTAGTAATGAAATGCATTAATGTTATTTAAATTACAATAAATCAAAAAATAATTTATTTTCTTGTAATAATACTACCTGCCACTATTTGTTCTATCATTTATATCAGATAAAGATTATTTCTGACAAATACAAAATGAAATGTAAACACATATTAAATAATAGGAATGAATGCATTAAACACGCTATTAAACACTTGTTAAACACTCAGAATTAACCTGAACTTCAACCTTCTGAGTACTCAATTGCCAACGCCAGTGTCAGTGCCAGTGCCAGCGAACAAGTGAGCCAGTGAGCCAATGAGTTATGGGTTGACTCAGTACTTACATGAATTAATAACAGTAATCAGCGTTTAAATGGTATGTATTTAACAACTTACATATCCCAAGTATAAATACATATAGATACATTTGTAGATTTGGTTCCCTATTTCAATTCTACAACAATTTGGTAATATTTACAAAAATTTTCCATAGAAGCAACAGCTTTTCGGCAACAAAAAAAAAAAAACAAAATAAGCAACCGAAGTTGCGTGCTTTCTGTCATTAAAGTCCTAATTAAGGACTTTCAGAGTCTTTGGTTCTGAGAAGTATTTGTGGGCAACTTAATAAATATTATGGCACTTCAGAAAGCAGATTAAAGGAGAGAAAACAAGAGTCAATATTGAAAAAAACAATTAAAAATAGGGAATACATGATAGCAAGAATGAAACTGTAGTGGGAATGCAATTAAGGCAAAGCTAAATGAGTTTAGCAACAAATAAATTAGTTATTATAATTAAACTTTAATGCGAAACACGATAAGTTATTTTAAAAGTAAGAAGTATTTTTGTGAACTCATTGCCATTAACTCATAGTGAAGCCGGTTTGCTATTTCCAAACATTATTCCAGGACCCTTTAGTGATTTGAGGATTTGGAGGAATGCTTCACAGCAACAAAAAGTTCTACTAAAATTTAAAATAGTTCATATTTTATAAAATCACTGTATCCTTTTGAAGGACACAATTAAAAAATTGGTAGCTTAATCAAAACTCAACTCAACCCAACTCAATATTGAGGTGTCAAATTAATGTCATCTCAATGTAAAATCATCATTGGCAAGTATCATATGTCATGGGTAAGTTATGTGTGAAAGTTACCAATGATGAATTCACATTCAGATAGTTGCGATTATTGGTTTGCAGTGAAATTCTAATCAAAATCATAACTCAACTGTGTTCAGCACATCTTCAATTGCAATGTTGTATTTCCCACACCCACAATCAATTAAATTCACAACACAGAGGGACTTGTTGGTAGCAGTTGTGTTATATACACAATTATATAGAATTTTTGAACAATATTTAAGTAATTTTGGTAAAATTTGTTTATGATACCAAAAATATTTGTTACATTCCATAAACGATTTTAAAATGTTTTAGATGACCTACAAGGTGAAGAAATGTTTCAAAGGAAACCATGGCAGAGGAAAAAATATTAATTGAAAAATAAAATAATTGAACTTCCGTTCTGGGATGAACTGTACGAATTGAAGTTCGAATGATATAAGTTTTAATTAGGAAATGAGGTACAGTAATAGGAAAAATGGTTATTATTAAAAAAAAAAAGTATGAGGTAATAGATAATTTCAAAGATGCTAGCTTTGTAATGAATTTCAAAGCATTCTTTCATAATTCAATTCAATAAAATATTTTATTAAGGTCTCAGGAAATGGAATAAATTTTGAGTGTTTGAGTTCTGGTGCACACGTAAAAGTACATAATGAATTTATTGAAGTTAAAATTGAAAAATAATTGAAATATTACATCATAATGTTTTTATAACATTTTATTAAGGAATTGAAGTGGTTACAACATTTCTCATGAGAAACTGTTCAAATGAATTTGTTTTCAAATGAGTTCGTTTGATAAAAAATATATGTGAAGTGTAAATATGCAACATGTATGTTGAGTATGTGGTTTTTGACAACCTGGTTTAAAAAATCTACAATAAATTTAACCCTTACGCTTGCATAATAACCCACACTCCCTTTACCAATTATCCATTTTCCTATATGACATTCATGCTTTCTGCCTTAGATAAACCTAGACTTCTAAGTTCAAAGCCAACGAAGTATCATTTCTGTTTTCCTCCTCATTGTCCTCTAAGAAAGTGATGGATCATTTCTAAGAGGTTGATTTCTTATAGTTGTCGGTACATTCCACCCACTTCAAACAAAAATACCTAGATAGCATATTATTTAACATATTTATTATTTTGTTTTAATACAATTTATGTTGTATGAAACTTTAGTTTTCTTATTGTCATATCTTTAACAATATTAAGTTAGTATATATTCCATTCCATTCGATCACTTGTCCTGGAGACTACATTCAATCGTCATGTTTTAATGAAATACTTTTGGAAAAGCACTGTCAATGTTAGATTATTGCTAAATAAATTAGTATTAATAACGTAGAAAGCCCGTTCATTTCACTCACACATACATTCAGTGTTCAACTCAGATCAATCATATATATTAAAATAAGCAATGACAAACTGCCCACGAGAGTTGCTAGTAAAGTACCGAAAAACATGAAAGTGCTGGGTAACAAGATTAGAAACCAGAAATTTATATAATAAATAAAATAAAAAAGAATGCAGTACTAAACAACGGAAGTAAAGTTTCTTAAAAATATTATATATTATTAGTAAAGATATATAAACATTTCATTATTATGTTCAGGTTCTATCTTTCAATAAGATATGGAGGCAGTAGGTAAGTAAGTGTTATTAAATGTTACTATATATAAATTTATATATATATCGCCTTAGATATCAAAATACGAATCAAAATATACCTGAAAGTGTGACATTTCAATGCTTAGGAATTTAATAACTGTTGACTTGTGGAATGATGTCATCTATGGATTGGTAAGTCAGTGCAGAAATGCACATAAAATTCAATTCTAATCAAATGAGGAGAGGTGGAAACATACTATCTATAGAAGTATGCAATAGAAGCAGAGCATAGAGATTATAACCAAGACTTTTTGTAATTTTTATGGTATAGTTATATTCAATGTTTCAGGCTCCTAAAAAAGTTACTTAAAAAAAAAATAGTTAGATAATAATAGTGAAATAAATTTCTATATTCAACCAATAGATGTTTACCAATACCACTGATAATTAATATTTAGTATTATCCGAAATAAGTTAATTTTTGAACTCTAATTAATTAATTTATATAGTGATTACTACCTTCTCTCCTAACCTTCATAGAACTGTTGTCATATAATATAAAAGCTTTAATAAAATGTTGGTTAATAATTATTATATATTTCAAAGGATTTATTATCTTCTTTGAAAGAAGCATCAATGAAGCTTCATAGGTTGATTTAAATTATTGAATATAAAAAATCTATGGAGCTAGTGCCGCGTAATATATTATTTAATAGTTAAGTTGCTTACATAGCAACTGTATTAAATAGAAAAAATTATATAAAAAGATTTAAAAACTCTCATACATAAAATATCTTTTTGCACAAGTAAGAACTTGTTGTTAGTGCTGTGCTTACACTTAGACTTGTCAAATCCCTTCAGCATACATTTTATAGGGATTTTGTGTGAGAAATGACACTTAGTGCTGCATATCACAATATTTGTGGTTCTCAAAACTTAAGTTTTAAGTATTTAATTTACCATTTAATACAGTTGCATTTTTATCTCGTTTAGTTTTCATATTTCATTCTCTTCTTTCATTAATTCCTTAATTAAATACAATTTTTCCATTTCAAATTTTTATTCCTTTATGTTTTTACAAAAACTCATTATCTTCATATATTCAATTAAATGAAATACATTTCTGAGATAAATTAATTGCACACTCAAATGAAAATATTTAAGTTTCTGTGTATGTATGAATGTAGGTAAATATTAACGTACAATACTTGTATTTAACTTAAGTTTGCATTCTGTGATAATAATTACCTCAATTTAAAGTAAAATAATATTGTTAAATAAATTAAAAATCACATTTTCTGTGCAAGAAACAGTAAATTAAATTCGTTCAGTAATTAATTTGCAGTTCATATGCAATAATTTGTGTTTTAATTAAACGAATTAAATGAAATTTTTAGAATCTTTCTTGTAATTTGCGGCTGCTTATCAACGACTGACACACATCCATTTTTTCTCAAATTTCAATTAAAAATAATACGTATAATTTTTCAATTAAATTTAAGAAGGCTTAAGTAATTTATTTGTGTGGCCTTAAATGAATACGCAGGCACACTAATGACAAAACACAGCAGACAAAAAGCAACTAAAACGGCACACCAGTGCGTATGAGTAACATTTCGAGATGCCAGAGTAGACATTGTGTGACTATCGCATAGTCATGCATTGTGTCTCATGTATGTGCTTATGGATTTATTTATGCAGTAGTAGTTGTTGTGCATGTGTGTGTACGTATCTGTGAGTGTTTAACATACACTTCATATGCAAATTGTTAACAAAATAAATACTTCTCTCGTGTCGCAAACGGAAAGATAACTTTTGTATCTGTGAACGGCTCGAGGCATGTGACTGCTGCTTTGACACGCTCACCCAGTTGTAGTTTTTAGTTCGTTTTTATTGCATTTTAATTTCATTTCTGAATGCCGGAGATTTGCATGACTTACACGCTTTGTAATTATTGTTACTTGGTTTATTTTATATTTTTTTTTTGTTTTATTTCCGTACAGATACGCACATTCCATTGCATACCATTTCATTCAATTTTGAAATGATAAAAACGTACCGAGGATTTGGTTTTTATTAAAAATACCAAAGATCTGAACCACATGATTTTTATCACATGTAATTAATTTGTTTGAAAAAGTCGTCGGAACGAAAATATTTTTCTGGCGTTTATGAAATTCTGAATGAAATACAAACAATTTCGCATGCGGTTCACCCAATACGCCACGAACAGAAGCAAAAAATTCAAAAATTTTATATGAAATTGTTACTTGAGGTGAAATTTGACTGCAATATCTCCAAGTGTTTTTTTATGATTTTTTATTTGGTAGCCAGTGAGTGCAGTTAGAACTGCAGTTTAGACCATTTATTCTGTTTTTGGTGGCAGATATCACCACATCTGCAATTGTGGTTAATAACAAATAAGTTAGCTAAGACATAAATTGTATATTTCGGAAGTGCTCTGCGCTGAAAGAATTTGGAAATTGTATATATTAGAGCCAAATTCGTAATAAAAACCACTTTTTTTAATAATCGGGAATAGGAAGCTTCGCATAAAAAATATGATTCAGAGAACCAATAATTTATTTCCATCTAGCTGTTAATAAAATGTTGATGCACAAGATTTAAGGCTCACAGTTGAATTTTCTTTAGAGATTCAAAGTTGATTTATAACGCTTTTGCATACAAATATTGTAATAAACGAATATTAAGGACGAATCTGTGTTTAATGGTTTCTCATGGAATAATTCATTTATTTAAGTAAATGAAGTGGTTTTTTGTTTTTGCTTAATAAACACAATTTTAAATTCTTTTTCTAATTTTTTTTAATGATATTTAGTCAATTTTTTGTGTGAATATATATTGCAAGTTGAGCGGAAGTAAAACAGATTGTGCTGTAAATCTGTACATGTAGTTGAGTCTTTTACTTTTAAAATGCTACAGTGGTTATCAATTCGTTTGGAGCTGATTTAATTCTGAGTTCTTGGAAGGTACCAGCAGTTTTTTAGAAACTCATTAAATCTTATTAAATGATTGTATAAATAGAGCTAGAAATTGTGACTGAAATTTTTCTATTAATGTTTTTGAAGGATTTCGTTTAGTACCAAAAACCGATTGTTACTGCATAAAACAATCTTAAAGTCAAATCTGTTATATATAATACAAGTATCATACAAAAAGCAGCCAAAAAAACTAACAAACACTTCAAACCTGTCATAGCAAAGCATTGAGAAGTATAGTGACGACTCGATGTACATCAGAATAACCCATTTATTACTCTAATCTTCAAAGACCAGAAGAATATAATAGAATATAATAAGTATATTATATACAACCATCCTAACACAATACTAAATCAGATAAAGGTATTTCGAAAGCCATAAACCCAAAAAACTAAGTGAGCTTCACTCATTAACAAATGAATTTGACGATTTGTCCATGAAGAGACATGAACAGATTCACTCATAAGTTAGGGAGGAGCAATTAATACCAACTCGTATACACCATTCATTATAATAATAGTTAATTATAAAGAAATAAGTTTAATATTATTAAAAATAACATTAAATTGTAATTATATTGATATTCAATAGTGTGAAGTCAATAATAATCATGTAAATCATAAGATATTGGCGTGCCGTAATATGATGTGTAACATGTAGTTTCATATATTGGTTTTAGAAACGGTAAAATTGATCAGAATGAATAATAAGTAAATGAATAGTTAAATTGAAGAATGGCACATACAAATTCATAAAACTTAATGATATCCTATTTTCTCATACTGTATAATTCGATGTATAACATAATATTATTATTATAATATAAGAATAAGACTAAGAACGGTTCTCAAAAAATATTTAACTGACAAGTAATACCAAAATAATCCTTAGAAGAATATTAATCAGAGCTACTAGACACAAACTGACATAAAAAGTTATTGCTGATGAAATAATATTTCTTACTGATCACTTGATTGCTCTTCAGCTGCAATTCTTTTATATCCACGATTGATCACTAATACTTGTGATTAACGTTGACTATAAATAAGGGGTCAGAGAATAAGTGCGAAATACGAGAGAAGCAACTTAAGAATTAGACGCGTACTAGGTTACAATCCATTGCTTGTTTTATAGGGCCCTCTACTAGAAAATTTTGATTTAACAACACTGGTTTAGTGACATATTTAAGCAAAACTATCATAAAAGTAAAAGATATTATGTTGTGAGTTAATGGACTGCTTTCTTTCAGCATAGATTGCTTAATATCCGATAATTGTAAAAAAATTAACTGGATCTATTTTTCGCACACTATATTCTTGAATGTTAAAACAAACAAAATAGGCACATTTGAGTCACAAGATAAAACTCAAATCGAAAAACGATTGAATCTACGAAGAGTCACTGTATGGCAAGGCATTTCGTCTGGACTTGTCATAATTTAATTTTTGTTTTAAATATGATAAGCTGTGATTCGAACCGTCAATTCTGACTGGTACAGTCAGAGGAAGTTGAAGAAATAGATGTGGTGAATGTTTGATTTAAATGGGATGGTACCACAAGCTACACAATTTGTTCCACTATAAGGACATATAACCCAATTTCTTTGTGGAGTTATCAAGAAATCGTGTTTTGGAAGAAAATTCTCATTCTCTTCATGTTTTGAAAAATTATGCATCCTTAGTTATTTCTGCACTATTGCTATCTAATCACCTACAAGTAATATAAGAGGCACCTTGGGAGACATTTGAATGACGTGGTCTAATGGCAAGGTCCAAGTAATGTATTCGAATAGAAAGTTTAATAAAAATTTTAATTATGAATATCATTCATTTATATGCACTTTTGAAGTCATTCAGTTTCAATAATTGCCATGCATTATTGTTATTTAATCACAAGAATGCTAGGGATCTCGAGGTTTATGGACGAAAAGTGAACGGGAATGAGTTCCACATAATCAAAACTTAAAAGACTACTATCTGTACCGTAAATATATTTAAGTATCTGATATGATATTAAAATTGAAAAAAATTTGAGCGCTTCAACATTTATACTTAATTGACTCCTTAATTATTAAGTTACTAGCTTCTAGAAAATATCCTTTTCTAGTGCTTAGCATAAGCAATAAACTATATATTTTGGTGATATCACATAAATTATTTTCGAATGGAAATTTCATCAGTGATATTTACGCAAAAATAACTTTTCTCACATCACGAAGATTAAAAATATTAGCCAATTTAAAGACGACCTGCATATTAATATTAATATTGGACCAATTCGACCTTTTGATTTTCTGGGAATTTTTTAATAAGTTCTAAAGTTGTGTCTTTTGAACTTCATATTTTTTTCATCACAAAAATATGGAATAATATTTTAAAAATTTGTTTTTATCATCAAAGTTCACATTTTATTTTTTATGCATATAAGAAATACTTTTTTTTTGTTTATTTACTAAAATATATACTTTTATACAAGAATTTTTTTGTGTTCTATTCCTTTTTGGGCAATCATGGAAATACAAATTTTCTTATAATTTCTTTGAAGGATTCGGGCTGCCCTAACCGTCAAAATACAAATTAACTTCACCAAACTTGTCAAATGAAAAAGTTTTCGGGAACAAAAAGTTTTGCTTGCCGTATTTTTGTTTATTTTATATTTTCTTAATAATTTAGTTTGCTTTTCATCGTTTGCATCAGGGACAGAAAGTAACCCCGAATTGTCCTGAATGTAATGGATCTAATGGAAGCTTACGAAGAGCGCCTACAATTGCTCATGTGAAATCCACGTAAGTAGGCAATTTTTTAGGATTTAACTAATTTATCGCAATCCAACACACACAAAGATGAATTCATTTACTGGGATTAGATTTTATTTATTTTTAATTAAGTAGATTTTGGATTATTTTTAAGATTTTTCTTAGGAAAAAATAAAACCGTTTATTAAATTATTTCAGAAAAATATAATTATTTTGCTAATTTAATTTATTATTATTATTATTGTTATGTCAAATGTGCTTTGTTGTAATTATTTATTATGTTTCACGCACACTTATCAAAACACTTAAGGACATTCACTCTTATACTTGATGTTGAATGAAGTAAGTACAGTGTTGACTTGATTGTTTCGACCGTTAATCACGTCTACATTAGCGAAACACCGGTTTTGAACTGAACCCAATCGTCGTAAGGACATTGCCACGAAGTGCCTTCACAACGTTCAGCAAGCAGTAATTGTGCTACGTGCTCCAAACAGCTGTTGTTGCAAATAAAAGGGGCAATTGGTATAAACGAGTAGGAGAATAACTGTTATACCACAAACTGTTATAAAATTGAAATACTTGTGAAGTGCGCATACGAGTGTTAATAATTTTTTTATTTGTTTGAATGAATTTATGAATGAAAAAACACTTGTTTGCATGTGCAGAGGAACGTTCGTTATTTCCCCAACAGCAAACTGTTCGAAAGAGGGGTAAAAAGGTATAAATACTATGGAAATATCAAAAACAACTAAAATGTTCGTAAAAGTAATATTTCTAGAGTTAAAAAAGGTTGAAGTTTTTCTGAATTACTTAATATTAAAATTTGGTTATATTTTAATTAGAATTAAATTATTTCTTTTATGAACATATGGATAAGATATTATCAATCTATCTATCTAACTATTCATCTATCTATTCATATATCTATCTATTTATTTATCTTTCCATCTATTAACCTATCTAACTATAAACCTATCTTTATCTCAAAATCATATAAAACAATCCGATATATACATTAAAATAAATAAAAATAAAATAAAATAAATAAAATAAAAATAAAAAAAAAATAATTCAAATGTCAGAGAAAATAGAAGAACATGACGTCACAGAATATCATTTTCTAATAGATTTTAAAACAGTTTGGAGAGTCTAAAAAGGAACCATGAAGGTAGGAAAGTTTGTAGAATAAGGAACAAGGTAATCTATCCGTAAAATTTGAAATAAAAATAGGGTGCCATTAGAATTAGTAAATTAAATATCAACATAATACGAAATATAATGAAGTGATTAGTTTAATTTGTGCCATATGCAAACGATAAAAATATAAGCATTAGATCAGATTCAGACTTTTTAGTCTGAATTAGTCTTAGAGAAAGCAAAAATACTCATAATATTACTACTGAGTTCAGAAATTTTCACTGCAACCTAGAAATCCCTTGTGTCTCTTCACGATTATGGAGTATTTCTCTCCATTCAATTTCCTCGAGAAATTGTGCTATTGAACCGATTTTACCGATATTTCTTCATCTTATATATAATATTTATGTGGGTATTTCTTTCGTTTATATATGGGTACTGGATAGTCATTTAACGCGTGTTTAGTAGTCTTCTTCTTCTTTGTACAAAACTTTAAGTTCATTAAGGTAAATTTTTCATTCAAATTACATTGCTTTTCTAGACATTCAAGCACTTGTTTAATGTTATCTGGTAATAATAAAGTGTTTTAATTAGAAGAATGTATTAATTAATGAATTTGCAACAGGTTGTTAGCCACAAGCTATATATATCGTAGTACAGGAACATCGTGACTTGAATATATGTATTGTATCGACAGACAATACATTCACTTAATAATGAGAATATTTTTAATACTTCATTTAATCACGTCGAACGATAGTTTTTTAATAAATTAATTTAAAATTTGAGAAGTCGATTATTAAAAAATTCATAACAAAATTTTATTTGTTTAAAGAATTCTTTTAATAATTTATTTTTTTTTTATTTCTTACTACACACACACACAGAAGTTAATTTTGTGTGGTTTACTATATTTCACACGCCATTTTACGTTTACTCACGGCGAATACACACCCTAAAGGTATGCTTCATAATTTACATTTCCTAATGATCGCAAGCAAAACAAGAAGACGTAAACCGATTATAATTTTTTGTTTTTACGATTATTGTTTGTTGGTATTTGTAATTATGTTTACTTTTTCTGCACTAAATTCATTTTGTGTGGTGTGCGTGTGTGTGGGTTAGTGCACGTGTGTTTATGTGCGGTAAACAACACAGCACAGGATATTGTGTGAAGTGCAGCGCATGAAAGCACTTACTGCCAAAAAAAGGCAAAACCAAAAAATTACGACCGAAAATGCTTTGAAAAAATGTTGAAGGAAATAAAGGAAACCGCACCAACCGCACCGCAAAATCCTGCATGTTTCACAATAAAGAAACACAGCAACACTTTTTCAGCTTTAATTGCACTTTCCACATAATTTTTATTTTTTCAAAAACAGAATTTTAATTTTCTCCAGAAAGCAGAAAACTACGCAAAATTCCAATTAAAGAAAAAGAAGACGAAGAATATTTTGTGTACGAAAATAATGCAGGAATGATTTTAGTTTCTTCTTAAAACTTTATATGCTTTTGTAATGTAGACGGGATTAACGATAATGCATTATTAACGATAATAACGATAATAAAGTTTGAGAACTGTGGTTAGTTGCTTGAAATAAATGCATTTATTTATGATTTTATAAGACAAAAAGAAGTAAAATGTAGGTCCTCTACAGAAGACATTGAATTCAAATAAATTATTTTAATACGCAAATATATATAAAAAATTTAACGACTTAAACTATTAAGTGCCTGCTGGCTTCGATTATCAATAAATTCGGCTTTCCCGTTGAAGCAAATATTGTGCAATGTACCACATCGATTAAGTATTTATTATTTTTTTAATCTGTTTAATAATGATATCGTTTCTCATAATTTTCAATAATATTTTATTATATACACATGTACTACATATATTGTAAAATTTTACCTGTTTTTAATTATTTCGTTGCGAATAAACTCACCTGTAAGAGAAAAAAATAATTTTTTATAATTAATGTGATTAATTTTTAAATTATTTTTATATTAAAAAAAAGTATTTTATTAGCTTTGGTCATTTATTTCAATTTATTTGAAACAAAATATTGCAATTTAAATAATTAATAAATTAAAATAAAATATTTGCTTTTCCCTATGGCTATGTTGTTTTGTGCAATTAAAATATATTTTCCTTTTTTTATTATTATTATTTCATTATCCATTAGTGTTTTTTTTTTTAAATTGCTTTTATGGAAGCATTTTCTTAAATAATCATTAATTATTTTAATTCAAACAAAAATTTAATTGATTTTCAATGAGCAGTGAAGCGTAGCTTATATGGGTGTCATTCGATTTGGGAAAGCCTACGGCAACACTTCTACAGATTTGTACTATCGATTTCTTCTAAAAATAATTCAAAATTCTAGAAATTCCAAAAAAGACATCGCAAATAAATTTGTAAGTGCAGCAACGTTAAATTGTACTTACTTTTATGTATAATAAAAGACTTGTAGGACAAAAACTTCATCCAATATTCCAATAAAATTTAATTGGATTGTCCAATATTCTGCAAAAAATTAATGTCATTGTTGTGTTATTATTCTCGCCTATCCAAATGTTGAGACAATCCCATCGATACATAATTCTTTAATTGATTTTACAACATATTTAAATAGCTAATGTCCAACATAAAACTATAAGACATTTGTATGCAAAAACGTACAATAAACAAAAGGTGACTGAGCTAAAGAAATCCTCAGAAGTTAAGCTGATAGTGTCTTCGTTAAGAGAAACTTTAAGGGGACTATTTTATAACACGGTGTATAAAGGGGTCTGCACGGTGTATTCCTTTCAAAAAACTTAATGCAAGTACATCTACACACGGAACTAATCATCCCAGCCATTTGATATAGTCGAGTTGCACGATCTATTATCTTAAAGACTGTATAGACTGTATAGATCAACCAATGAAATGGAAAGAGAAATGTCAAGTATATGTTAAAGCAACCCTTAAGCAGCTTGCTTTCTATTATATGCAATTTTTTCATATTGCATCGAAGTTTCCTCTCACTGGTTCATTCACTCATTCATGTAGTTAGGTTTCCACTTCCCGCACCAGCATATCTACATAACTGATGATAAGTTTATATTACTAAATCAAAAGTGTGCGAGTATAATTCACATTTTTTATTTAATGCACATATATACAAATGTATGCTATCGCCCACATTGCCCACAATCTCTCAAGCTCCTTCTTCGACAATGATTTTACAACAGCAATCTTTTTGTATTTTTATAGTATTCTAATTTTTTTTTAATTATATGTAATAGAAATTTATACAAAAAATATGTTCAAAGCTCTTACGCCATAGAATCGCGGAACCCACATAAGAATTTAAAAGTCAGATGAGTTCTTCATCGTATTTTTTTTTAAATATATTTTATTTTAAATACTCATATCAGTGGATATCATATACTTTTGTATTCTGTACATTCTGCACATGTATATTTAATAAGCAACTTGGGCTAAAGGATAAAAATGGAAGGACAAGTCGAACTGTAAGTAAAACCAAGCAGACAAAACATCAACAAAATCCCAAGAGTTTCAAATGATTTCAGCGAATTTAACAGACAAAACAAACAATCCAAAATGACTCGGAGCAATGCAAATCCAACAAAAAATATTTGAAAATGTGTTAGACAAATAAACAACTCCAAAAACAAATCGTAAATGTGCGGAAAAACTATGTTTGGGTCGGAGCAATGAAAATCCACAGAATTTCCATTTGGACTAATGAAAAATAAAATAATTGTAGTTGGAGTGGAGAAAAAGCCGGAATGGCATCAGCAACAATCCTTTCAGTCCTTTGGGAATTGTAATCGGTTATGATTAGATTAAACTGCGTTTGTACAAAACTGCATTTCGATTTATTAAAAGCGGCAGTAAAACTGTTGGCTTTCAGAAATGTTCAGTCGAAATTGTTGTTGAATGCCGAAAAGTATGCTTTGAATTTCGCTCGAAATTACGAGATTGAAAGGAAGAGCAAAAATGCATGGAAAATCCTTTTTCCTTTTTAATCACACGAGCTTACGTTGTTGGCATTTGGAAAACGTCTAATCAAAATGTGAAAACGGGGGAAAGGGGTAAACTTTGTGAAAAGAGATAAAAACAAAAAGGAAAGCACAATGAATTGGAAAACAAAGAAAAGTATTAAAAAACAATGTGAAAAAGTCAAAATAACTCAAATCAAAAAAATTTTATGACAAATAAATTTTAAGTAGATTAGCTGAGATTTAAGCCGCAAAACGAAACAAAGCGTGTGAAATGGCGCGTATGTGATGTGTGCGCGCGTGTGACTGGGGTTCCTAAGTAAGCGTGCGTAAATTTATGCGCTTATGAAATACTAATACTTAAGCGCTTTGTTTCATATGCGCAAACACACAAACGCCAACACGCCAACAAAAGCCTTCGCAGAACAAGAACAAGAACAAGAAGAAGAAAAAGAATAAAATGATTGGCAGTTGCCACGCCGAAATAAGACCGTCAAGCCGTTCACAATACTATACAATGGTAAAGGCTCATTGGCATGACTTCTGGCAATACTTGGCAACTTTTGTGCTTCAAAACAAACTTTGCTGCTTAATTCTATAAGCGGCGAGAGTAGGAGACTACTTTGACTACATTGCAATAATATTGTTATGAAGTTCCAAGCCATAGTGGCATTTATACGGAAATGGAAATTATATACAAAAACCAAAAAGTCTTTAGGAAGTTTAAAACTTCACACAAACTCAAGTCATTCACGAATGAGCAGTTAAATTGTGATTTTAAAGGCTACAAAGTCTATTAAAAAAGCTTAAAAATTAGCTTTTAGAATTCCTGGAGGAGGAGGTGAAGGAATCATTTAATGTGATTTTTATAATTAAAAGTGATGTATGTACTAATTCTTTCGAATAAAACGAAAAGAATGCAAAGGAAACGCTCATTATTAAGCAAGAAATATGATTATTTATGGTGTTTCGTTTTTAAAATTATTTAATTAGGTAACTAATACGATTGATATATTATATTCTTACCTACTTACGTCAACTACATTAAAAAATTCTCTTCAATGGGTACTCAATCATCAGTTACTCTTTAAGCAAATTCCGCCCAAAGAAGATTAAATTATTCCAAATAACAAGCTGCATTTTAAAAATTTTATTTTGAAATAATTATCCATCCAAGCCAGATATCGTTCAGCATGATTATCTATCCGAAGTGTTTATTTTTATGATAAATTTTTTAGTGTTCACACTCAATACTCTCAGCTGTACAATGCTATTGCCAAATACTTTAATATACTAAATAAGGATTTAAAAAAACAGTAGAGCACACAAATTTAAACTTAAGAGCTCTATAAATCTTGTAAATAACCAAGCTTTTTACAAAAAAGATTAATAAAAAAAGTATATTCATATTTAAAGAATTTTTTGAATACTTCTAACCATAACCATAAATCCTGTTTGCTTTTGGTCCTCTTATCTGACACTTCTCTTTGTGTGGATCGTTTTTGGTGCTGTTAGCTAGCATTTTTGTTTTCTTTTAATGTTTTTGGTGCTGTTATTTAACATATAGTTTTATGATGTGTTCGATTAGTAAATTTGGTGTAATTTCTTTTTTCATCGAAATGCTCTTTTAATGCTCTTTTAGTGCAATCTTATTTACGATTGGTAAATCTGGGACAAAATATGTAACACTCGAGATTAATTTATAACACTTAAGATTACCCCGAAATTAACAGCTATTTTATATGATCCGACATATATATTCGTGAAAAATGTAAATGTCTACTAACTCGACTAAAAAATGTTAGATTTCTCTAAAAATGTTGAATTGAACAACAAAATTTGAGAAATCGAGAGTAAATTTAGATTGAATCCAGATTTACCATTCGAAAACGCGATTAGTTTACTAATATAAATAAACTTTGAATAACAATTTTAATTGATTTAAGTGCTGTTAGCTGGCATTTTCCTTTTTGGCTTCTGTTGTAAGAGTTGTTATATTACCAATTTTATTTTGCTATGTTTACGCTTAAGGTAATTCAATTTTGGTCTGATACGAAATTTCTGATTTTTATTAAAAAGTAAATAAATTCTTAATAAAGAATGAAAACCTTTCTTTATATAAGCGATAAAAGCTTAATTTGTGCACAGAATGCTTGCGATGGTAAATTGAAAGTCATATGTAGTGTGACATTCTTAATATATAACTTAATTATTTTAGTAAATGACGGTGTTTTTTACAAATTACTAATGTTATTGTTATTATCTTAGCCCCACCAAGGACGTGTATTGGGACTCAAATAGGGCAAGGTCCACTTGTGATACCATTGTGGAGAATTTTCATTGCATTTTCATCATCTTCAGCGAAACCATCTCGTCACCAAAAATTTTATTATAATTTTATTATAATAAAAAAATTTATCTTTTTTATATATTTTTAATTTTATTCGTTAACATTATTATGTTGTTGTAACTGTAAACCAGTTACAGGTTGTAACTGTAAAAATCGACTATAAAAATGTGTCACAAAAAGTTTTTCAGGTCAGTAAATATTGAAACCATAAACGCAAAGCTTTTCAAATAGACCGTAAACGTGATTATAACACTTTGCTGGAAGACCGTATACGGTCTTTGCAATTGAAATAATTCTATCACGTTTAAATATCGTTTTAGAATTAATGCGTATTTAATTCGTTGCTATTTTCATATAATTTTTAAAAAGTTAAAGATATTTAGTAAAAAAAATATTTGTATTTAATCACAGTAAAAGATTAAATCCAATCAAATAGTGGGACGATATAAGCTATCAATTAGGTTTATGCGATACTGCGTTTTTATTATGAGATTAAAAGTAGATTGAAGCAATCATCGAGATTGAATTACTAATTTAATTGTTCAATCACAGATTTCCTATACAAAAGTTAATCTCCATTTGATCGAGATTAATTTTTAATCTTCTTAGAAGTGGTGATTAGGATAGAGGAAGTGTCATCCGCAACTTTTTATAATTATTTTGGAATACTTAAATAAGTAAGTCAAACTAGTTTTTATTTTTCAGAAAAACAGCACATAAATTATATGTAGAACAATAGGTATTTATAAGTCAAAACTTAGTTTAATTTCTTTAAAAGAAATACCACTGGAGACAATGATCTCCTGCAAATCTGTTTCTGTTTCTCAAGTCGTTTTTTATAAATTGATTTTAGTGTGGGTTTCAAGCTTTTCGCCAAATTCATTTTTCAATTCATTTTAATTAAAGCCAGTAAGCAGCCAGTATCTTAAAAATAATGTGTATGTTTGGTTTGACTTATTAATCAATTGAAATTACCATTTATACGGTGAGAGTACGATTTAAATCGAAATTCACTTTAATCTTTCAATTTCAATATATCCATTAAATATAACCCATGCGCCGAAGTTCCAAACGAAACGATAATAGTGCGGCTTACTTTTCGAGTAAGTTACAGTGTTGCTCCGACACTGGCTCCAACGACGGCAATAGTTTCAGCTAAGCGGCAGGACTAAAGGTCTCACTATTTCTCTATAAATGAATAATTTATTTCTAGTATTAAGCTATTGTTTGTTAATAAGCAAGCAGAGACTTTAAAATATTTATATGGCCTGAGTTTGTCAATAGAAAGGTTGAAGTATTTATAGGCTGTATTGTCCTTCCAGAATATGTGAGTGATACCGAATTAAGCTAAACATTTTCAAATATTGAAAAATGTGAATATTTTGCTATTGAGTTTTTTTACTATTGGTGTTACTTTAATCTGCTAAATCATTTTGCTTGCTTTCGCATGAAGTTCCATAAGAAACCAATTTGAATAATTAAGATTTTCAATAATTGGGAGCTCAAATTGAATGTGAAAGATAAGTCAATATAAATCCCAGTTTAATTGAGTTGAAGAATTTCATAGATGCAAATTCAATTAAAAAAAGTGCCTTAGACACGAACACATAAAGGAGAACACACAAAACATATTAAAAACAGAATTGGTTTTCAAATTCCAACAGAAAACAATTACAAGCTGTAGCACCCTCGTACTGTGGAAGGACGCAGACATGAGGAGAGGACAAACCTATGGCTTCATGCAGTTCAACAGATAAAATTCTTAAAATAATTTTAATAAAATATGAAGAAATTAAAATGAATTGAGATGCAAAGTAGCAATAAAATATTTTCAAAGATGATGAGTGTTGCAGTGAGATGAGATTCAGGTCATTGAATCGGTAACCCTACATTGATTTACGGTACTAGGTGCGTAGTTAATTATTTATTTATTCATTTATTCGAACACATTCGGTAGTCAATTTTCATAATTTTCATATAATAATAAATAATTTTGGCAATAAAGTACTACCTGGAATTCAATGGAATTGCAGAAGTACTTCAATCGTTGGTTTTATGAAAAGCATGCCCGTGTAATGAGTGGACAATAAAACCCCTTTTTTATTCGTTTTTACTCTCAGAGGAGTTCACAAAATATACGATTTAATTATTGAAGAAAAATTGTGTTTAAATTTGATTGAAATGTACATTCCATCCGCATTCCGTTTGATTCGAAAGGATGAAAAGAAGAGAAAAATGGGAAAAAGTCGGTATGAAGACATCATAAAATTCCACAGAAATGCTAAGTTCGGGAATATCCATCAATGTCAGAGTGGAAAAATTATGTGTTTGCTCCCTCTTGTTGTTGTATTGATTTAGAGGATTGTATTGGAATTCAGTCGCAGTTCGGAAAGTAATTGTTGAAAATTTCTACACGTACACATTCACCCAAAAGAATGAGTTAGGAACTTGAAACGTGGACTGTGGAGCGTGGTGTATGGAGCAGGTTCACGAATTGATTTTATGTAAAAAGTGAGGAATGCATAAATTTCAGAAATTTATTGAATCACGTTGTAGTTGGTTCATAAGAAACTATAACATCAATGACTTACACACTCATTCCGAATCGTCATGCAATGCGCACTGAAGGATTCCAACGTCACATCCTTTGCTATGAACTTTCATTTTCGTTGTTGAAGTTTTCTTTTTTCAATCGTTGCATTGTTTATGAGTTGGGAGCTGACCGAAAAAGTCATCATTTATGGATTTAAATGTTGTATGTTGTTGAGTACGTTTTAAGCAAATAAAACAACTTTTGTATTTTGCAAGTTAAATTAAAGAATTTAATAGCTTCCACTTAAATTCAATCAAGAGGGAATGAACTGAAGCATTTGGTCTTGACTATTAAGAGACGGCAGCTGACCATCTAACCATTTGACCATCAGCTTGGCAATAAGAAAAATTGACAAACAAAAACAAAGGATATGCGGAATAAAGAATAAGATTGTGGGAGTTAATACGAGATATAATTTCGTTGTAGTTTTTAATTCATTTGTGATGCTCGATTTATTATTATTAAGTTAAGAATTGAAAAGTATATCAGTGATGACATTTTTGAGTACAAAACAGAATGAAACATCAGTATCTGGAGCTCGATCTGTTTATCTAACAAAATTTATAGAAATATTTTAAAGCTATTATAGCACATAAATGACTGATGAATGTCGATGAATTTTGAAATAAATAAGTTTGCTAATCTTGTTTCTGCGATATACTACAGAACTATAAGAATCAACAAAAATAAATTGACGCTGACTGTGTTAGGAACCACAACAGGATTTAAACTAAAACACTATTTGTTCTTTTCCAAAGGTTGCCAAAAATAATTACTGCTCTGACCATCACTCCCAATACGTTAAGCAGCGTTAATCATTTTTGACTAGATCGTAAGTTTTCTTATGGTCTTATTTCATAAATGAATGGGTAAAAAGGAAAGTCATGATACCCGTTCCTTTGGAATATTGAAAATTAGACATAAGTTACATTTATCTTCTTCAGTTCTGAAAGAGGAGGATATGTTAGTACCTCGTCATTTTCAAAAGGGATGTGCCGTAACATCTTTCAAATACACATGAATTTTAAATAGTTTTTACTTAATGTATCTGTCCGTAACGTTGCTAAAAATTTAAATGAGCCAACAATTTCAAATGGTAAATCGTTCCGCCAGCTTCCCTTTTCGTTTGTGGCAACTGCAGATAAATAGTTTTATTAATGCAAATGGTTGTACGAGTATATATGTTCGAGTGTGTATGTCTGTATAAAAAACGAAAGGAAAAAATATAATAGTGACATTTTAATATTGCAGCGCTTAAAATGGATTTTGTTAAAAAATCTCAAATTTAATATTTTTATTAAAAAATAAATTTCAAATTTTAAATTAATTAAATTTTTATTAAAATGTGTAAAATCATTTTCCTACATACATATATATATTAGCACATATATAAATATGTTGTGTATGTATTTACCACATGAACTCAAATACAATGAAGTCAAGTCACAAAAGCAAAATGCATTTCCGAAGCAATTCGTAAACTATTCCCATCTGCTCTAAATGCTTATGACCATTAGCTATGCATATTTGGAAATGGCTTTGAGTATTTTGCGTTCTTCTGGAGGACATTTAGTATTTATCTTTTATCTCAAAATTTATTGTTCTGCTAAACGATTTGTTTGTTTAAGAACAAAACTACTGACACTCTAAAGGGAACAAGCAGTTGCAACGGATTCTCCGTTCATACTCTGTAAAATCCGTAATCCTGTTCGGTTGCTTGATTTTGCGACGGAGCTAAATGTGAACATGATTTTTATCTCTAATAGAAATTCAGGAAATTCCATTCCTGCAAACAGAAATCAGAGCTGTTAGTAAACAATATTCCAATCCTTTTTCCGTTACTTTTCTGTCTACTTCTTTTTTCACTACTCTTAACTTCGTTTTTGCAATGGTTTTGTTTTATTTTGCCTGGATTTATTTTAATTTTCTCTAAACAAAAGCCAATATTATTGTACCATAGGTCGACCCTGGGATTGACTGTTAGTGCATGTGTCGTTGCGTTACTCTTAAGTTCAGGTAACTGCCTATGCCAAGCATTTGTTATTATTTTCCCTCTTAAATGCTTTGCCTCAAATTTTTCTAAAACAGTGATGTTTTCCAACACTGACAATATTTTGCCGTTTGATTTTCGATGCATCCGGAATTTTAAAAAATACTACAACGCAAAGGTGAAAAAGTGACGTTTTATTTATAAAAACTAAAAATTTCATTATATCAAATTTAGTTTAGTTTCATCGTAGCGTAAAAGTGCATATTAGTTGCACTTTTATTTTGAAACTTTTAATTAGAAAATTTTACTCATAACTGCCAAAGGGTCCTCAATTTTTGATGGTTATTATAAACATTGTGAATTAAAGTTTTGGTGAATTTTAATAAATTTTTAACTAACATTTTAAATATAATAAGTTTTCTTCAACCTTATAACCATATTATTTAATCATATATGTATAGCTTAATATAAAACTGATGAAAATCCAAATAATAAATACAGTGAAAGCTCTGTTAATCAGACATCTCCCTAAATATTGTAATATTACAAGTTCTAACTTTTTCTTTATATGTACAGTAAGCCTTTTTAAATGGATAATGTTACATTATTCTCTGTGTACTTCTCAGCACCTTGCTTAAATGCAACTCTTCACTAAGTGAATGTACAATTGCCAACATGATTATGGTACTGTCTGCAATCAGCACTGTACTTTACGGAAGAGCCCAGCCAAAAGTCCAGGGCTACAAAAGTTTTCGACCACCTAGATATTGATACGGCCGGGATTTACAATTCGGTAAGGTAATATAAGTAACAACTTGTACCAGGTTTACTTGTGGCAGAGAATATTTAATATCCCATCATGAAGAAAGGTTCCACAACAGATGCCATTATAACTTAATAATTTGGTGCTCTTTAACACTGAGATCGGTATAAAAAGTCGATCTAAAATGAAATGAAAACTATAAGTGATATAGTAACCTCCAATAGAAATGAATCCATTAATTTAAACGTAAAATTGAGATACTGGTATATAAAATACCAGTATGACATATCATAATAAGCACTGATGCAGGTCATGGGGACTTCAATTGTTCTTTTAACTGCTCAGAAGTAGTAGTCCTGTCGATGTCTTCTTCAGAAATTTATTTATTCAATTATAAAAATTGACGAGGGATATGTTATCAATTTCTGGAAATCCTTTGAAATATCGCAAATCTTAACAAGTCAATCTGGCGATAATATATATAACATGGCGATCTAATACAATGGTATAATCCTGTGCATAGCTTCGAATATAACTTCTTCAGTCTGATCACTTCGTTCAGCAAAAGAGATATCATTTTATTTTATAATTAATTAAATTACTAAATCGAAGTATTTAATTGATATTAATAAAAATTGATATCTTAAAAATAATAAAAATTAAGCAGATTGCTTTGGAGATTTCACGCAACTTTTTAAGCTCTGATGCATTTACTCATATATAATTGAATCCTGTGGCTTTCTTCACTTCACACTGCATTTACCATTTTAATGAAGGCAAATACTAAAATCACGTACAACAAATCCGATATGATTTTACGCAATTTTCGTTTTCAAAATAATTTGCATAGAACAAGACAAAATAGTCTTTATGTGTTGAATGCTTGCTTTCACATGTGACGTCATAAATAATTCCAAATACAAAACAGTATCAAATGGGATATATGGACAAGTCTATGGACAGATCCACGCTTAATTCGTGTAAAACTCAAATTTCCATATTCCCGTTTGTTTTTAATGAGGAAGTCACAGTGCTCTGCAGGCACTCGATGTTCTTGACTCATGCAAACATCCTTTGCTGGCTGCTTCTGTTGGTATAAGATACGCCACTGTACAACCTCGTTCCCTTCTGCATATTTTATAACGATTTATCTTTTATGAGCTTGCATTCTATTGGTTTGAATTACTCAATTGAGCGTTAAATTTATGCATGTTTAGGCGCCTAAAAAGCTACATATAAATTAATGCATTTAACTTTCTGAACAGACACTGTCATTCGCCAAGTATGTGGGCACACATGGGGCCGTATAACGGCTTAGCATTACGTTAAATTGATCTTTATGATAGCATCCTAGAATCCGTTCATATGCAAAAATATGGTCTATATGACTATATGAGACATATCTAAATTTTAGGGTTCATAGAAACGCATCTTAAAGTATATTTCCTTGAAAAAAACTCAGATGTGGAATACGGTTAAGCTGTGATATGTATATTCATTAGCTGAATTAACGTCATTAGTTATTAGTTCTAAAATCTATTTCCTTATTGTGAAACACTTAAATTGATTTAATTTGAATTGAAAGCTGATGAGCAGTTGACTTCATCGATCTGTTACCTAACCTAACTTGTTAAGGAAATTAAGAATAAAAATAATCACAAATAATAAATTTAAAAATAATTTTAAAAGCAGGACCTTTTGGTAACAGGAATTTTTTTTGCAGATCGGTAGGTTTGTAAATGGAAAAAGTATTCTCTTGGTTGACTAAAGAAACCGTTTGAATTCCACATGCCTGTAATTATGGGATGAGGGTTGAATATATTAGATTCAGCTGGTTTATGAAAACAAGTCTCTAGTCAATTTTAATAATAGCTACATTGCTAAGCGAATCCAACAATGCAGCCGTAAGGTGAACAGATAAGACACAACAGATGATACAGTTTCCCTTCCTGGAGCTGCGGTAAAAACTATCCTATGGTTTCGACAAAGTCTGCTTAATCTGTTTTCATCCCGATCATCCCATAGCCCAGTATTCTGCAACAATCGATATGAGCTCAGATATATTCCACTTGTTACTGTAGATTAAGTCAGACATTATATTTTTTGAGTATATCAAGGAGTAATCAAGGAAATGATGTTCTACTAAAGATGGCTGCTAAAGAAACATTATTTCGATTTGTCAACCTGTAGCAAAAATTATAATTCTCAAAATGTGTGCCTGTGACTCGCTCGAGCAGGGATTGATACTAGCGGCTTTATCGAAGGAACGGCAAGTTTTGCGAGCTGTTTGCAGACTGTCCAGTCTGAAGACTTTGAAGACTTTTTTCACAGATAATTCTTGTAAAAATTTTCTTCAAAATTTTTTCTCATTTTTATTGATATTAGTAAGCAGATAACTGCTTTAATTAGCTTCTGTTAGTTAGCACTTTTTTCTGACTTAATTATTAATTAAGTAATAAAAAGGATTTTTTCTATTCATGATATTTACTCTATCGTCTAGCTTTTCTATGAACTTCAAAGATGCAAATTGGTTAACATGGATGTTAATTAAGACATTAGAGAGATTATTCCTTCAACTTCAGTTTCACTTCACTTCATAAGATAAGAAAAATAAAAAAGCTATTGGAGGGAAGGTTTGAATAGAAAAACTTTATAATAGCACGAGGAGAATAAGGACACTAAAGGAAGAGTGTAAAAACAACAAACTTTGTGATGCATTTTGAATCGAACGAGAAGACATAAAATGCATCAAAGGCGAGAGAATACTTTGTAATAACTAGCTAAAGTATATAATGACAGTTACTTACCACTTCCTATATAAAAGACAACAGTATATAAACATGACACTAGTAATTTAAGTGGTGATGACATTTAAAATGAAAAAAATTACTTCTGTTGGCATCACAATTGTGTTCCTGATGCTCGTCCCTTATAAATATATACATTCTACTATGTTAGGAATTAAAAAAAGATAGGAAGTTATTAATCATCCAGCTTTAAAACTAAGAGTTACTAAGCGTAACATATTTTTTATATATACAAGTACATATACTACGTAAAACTTTCTCATACTTTTAAAATAGTTTATTTTTAATTTTGTATTATTTTTTTTTAAAAATATGTAAATATTTCCTAGTAAAAAAATATTTGAGTAAAATAAAAGCTGAAAAACTAAAAGCTATAAACTTCTTCCAACGTCTTTAGAGCCTTCTCTATATATCCTTAATAAGTATAGTTTTACTTAAGCAAGGATAAGGCATGAATAGGAATGTTGTGCTCTGCCAAAATTTGATAAGTTGAATGAAGACTACATTTAAAGCTATTAGAGTATTGCAATTACATTAATACAGACCCCTCCATTCCTCTTTAATTATATATTGCGCCCAGTGCAGGTGAAATCGAAGGAAAAGCGAAATTAAAAATGACTTGCGCATCCAAAAAAATTAATTCATTCTAATAATTAAATATTAAGTTTGATAAGACAAAGGTTTCGTGTTATATACTAAAAAGGATAAGATACAAGATTTGAGACTGAAGAATAAATAAGTAATTTTGCCTTCGTATATTTACTTTTAGTAAACCAAAGATTAAAATAGCATACCTCCAGCTCAAAAAGTACTCGGATTTTGTAAATAAAACACACAAATTTAAACTTTATTCCAAATTTATTTTATCTCCTTCAAAATATGCTCCTTCTGAAGCGATACACATATGCCAACGCTCAACCCAATCTTCCATACACTTTTCGTAGGTCCGTGCAGGTATGGCTTTTAGTTCCTTCGGCGAATTCTCTTTTACCGATTCAATCGACTCAAAACGCTTACCACGAAGGGTCAATTTGAGTTTCGGGAACAGGAAAATGTCGCACGGATCCAGATCTGTCGAATATGGTGCCTGAGCGATGACAGTGGTGCCGTGTTTGGTCAAAAAATCGCGTACATCAAGAATTTTCGATAGTAAAAATCGCTAAATGCACTTGAGGTAGTTTCACATTAACAGCTGCTGTAAGCAAACTAATTGACAGATGGCGCTCAAATTTGTACCATATGTCAAGAAAGGGTATACCAACATAATAAAAAAAAATTGTATGAAAGAGGTCTATTACTTAAGGAGTAGTTAACAAACAACAAAATTCTTTTTGAGCAAAAGGTATGTAAGTTACGGTAAGATAGATCATGCTCTGTATTCAGAGAGATCAGAAAGGTGTAGTGTTCCGTGAGGGAATACTGATAATAATAACGAGCTAACGAACTATAATCTAATTGTAATAAACCAATCAGTAAAATCAAACTAAAGATGATTGACAAGAATGTTATGTTTTTCTGTATTCAGTGAAATCAGAAAGGTGTGGTGTACCACTCAACGCGTTTTTTATTATTCAATACTTAAATAATTGTCTAATTAAATGTTATTTGGTTAGTTGTGAATATAATAACAAAGAAGATATCACACGGTACTCGCATCTGACAGCATTTTATTATGAACTCCATAAAGTTTCAATGACTCCATCCTTGTCTTGTGATAAACATCACAAAATACCAAAAACTGAGACGTACGCACACAGTTTTTATACGAACTACAAAATAGTAACTTTGAGATAAATTTCATTCAGCACTCACCTTTAATGAAGTCGACTGCCATTTCGAGTCCATAAGTGTCCTTATCGCAATCGTCCAAAATGTGTGCTCCTAAAGTAACATTCGGCAGCAATTGTTGCTTGTTGACTTGATCCAGCGTGTACAGCATTGCTTCCAGTGCTTGTATGCCGCCTTGGGGCATGATGGGCCCGCAAGTTATGCTGTCTTCACGTGAATGCACCATCATAAGACCACCAAGTATAACGTCACCCTCCATAACGGATGCATGCTTAACTGGCCAAGCAGACGACGATGACGATGTGATTGTAGTCGCTGCCATGGCGGTTGCTGCTGTCGAGAGTCCAGCCACTGAAGTATTTAATGTCTTTGTGATTGTGTCGAGGAATTTGCTTGCAACAGTGGGTGTTGTTAGTGCGGAAATATTTGGGTTTGCGGTACTGATTTTTATTGCTGTTCCCATTTTCGGTGCAGAGACGATTGTTGTTGACGGAATTGCTGTTGTTGTTATGTTTGTATTGAAATAATTTGTGGCAATAGATGTTTGGTTCGCTGATGCAAGGATGAGTGGTGCTTTTGTGCCTAATGTGCCAATTTGCAATTGTTTCTGCTGTACTTTTGTCAGCGGCAATTTATTTTCATCGTTAATAGTTGTCCTATTGGCAATGAACGCAGTCGGTGGTGTTGCCGGCTGTTCATTACTACTTGCTGTAGTTCCAGTTGTCAATGCAGCTGTTGTTGCTGGTGGTGTTGGTTGCATGCTAGTTGTGGAGTTTAGTTTTGCCAACTTGCGTACTTCCGCCTGGCTAATTGTGGTCTTGTTGGTCCTATATGTTGTAGTTGTCCGTGGAGGAGTGTTTGTGAATGTAGTTACTGTGGTCTGGGGAAGAGCAACATTTAGTGAAGTAGTGTTCCGCTGAAGTGTTGTTTTTGTATCTGTTGAATTGCTTTTCGTAAGTACTTCCTTCAATTTATTACCTTTTGCCGTACTTAAAGTGACATTAAGTGTGGTACTATCCTGCTGTTGTTTATTTGAATGCACTACATTCGGCTTGCTAGCAATTTGTGTGAAGTTGTTAATATAATTGATTGAGGCATTTGCCAGTGCTTTGACCGGTTCACTGATTTCAAGCTTAGTTTTGGGATCAATAGTCTGTTCAGTTGCATTGTAACTGTGAGAAACTAGAGAGGAAGCGGTCTTATTTTGGTTTATTTGCTCTATAAGAATCCATTCCGAATTTCGATTAGGACTTTCACCTGTTGTTTCCGTAGATTTATTTGTCTTTATTGTTGTGATGTTGTTAAGTTTGAAATTTGTAGTTGATGTGGAATTTCCATTTTTTAATGTAGCGACTTCAAAATTTTTTATTTGTTTTTCAATTTGAGGATTTATTTGTTTCTTGTCCGAATTCGTCACACTGCTTGCCGTAGTTACATTAATTCCATTACCTGTCTTGGAGCTTCTTTCAATGAACTGTTTAATAGAGCGGTTCATTTCATCATGACCTGATTTTTCTCCTGAGCTTCCCAATTCGTTTTCTACTCTTTGTTTCCGTTTAATTTTCGATGGAATGAGTTTAATATTTTCTAAATTGTTTATTGATCCTGTGAAATCTGGAGGTCCAGTTGCATTTGTTTTTCTGCATTCTGCTGACATGGTAGTATCCTGATTAAGTATCGAATTGGTTCCATCGGACGAATTTTGAGCAGCTGAGCAAATCACATTTACAGATAAACTATTTATATTAGTAGAGCTCTTAACTTCCGCGCTTTGATTTCGTTCAATGTAACCATCCTGGTTAAATTTATTTTCATCTTTTGCATGTGTCATTTGAAATAAAATATTTCTTGTTCTGGGTGTCGCGAAGGAATTTCGTACGGCCATTGTTTCGCTCTGTCGCAACTCAAAATGCATGTCACCTTCGTTATATAGCATGTTATCCTGTAACGCCATTTCTGTAGTATTTAGCTTTCCATCAGTTAACCTTAAGCCTTTGGACATCTTTAGCTTTTGTCCTGCTCCTTTCAGAGAAACATCTTCACTGCTCTGTTGCGTATGACTTGCATTATGAGCAACTTGACTGGCGTTACTTGATACGATTTTTTCCGACTTCTGTTGCAACGTTCCCTTGGCAACAATAGCACTGGCATTTGGAAGAATTCTTTTTGCTTGTGATTTCTTGCTGGATGGTGCATCTTCTGCCAGATGCTGTTGTTGCCTTCGTAATTTTTGCTGCACAGTCAGAACAGTTATTAATCCGCCGAGAGTTGCTTTTGTTCGAACTGTCGCGATTGCTGTTTTTGGTTGTTCTCGTGCAGTTGTCATCCGTGTCGACAATAGTGTAATTGCATTGTTAGCATTCTTTAGTTGCTGCACGTTGCTGACGACATATGAAGTTGATTGTTCTGTATCTCTTGCCATTGTGCTTTCCGTTGCAGACGTTGGCGAACGCGCTGTGTACGTCATGAGTAGATTTTCATTGTCGGCAGGCGTTATTTGATAAATGTTGTTGGCTGCTCTCATATAATTCCCAGTTATATCCGCAACATGTTCAGCAGTTGGCAGTATTTCACCTTGCGGCTGCTGTTGTTTGTCGCACGTTGCCGCTATAATTAGTGTTGCTACTGTGTTGGCAAATAGCAGCAATTTGCAAAGACTGACCATAATTGCATAAAGCGTTTAGTCTCTTTACGTTAAGTTCACGTTATGGATTATGACAGCAACTAGTTGAAGACGACATGAATTAATTTATTATGAAACTGTGAAATAGCACAGGTGTGAGGCTTCAACATTTTCAGTTCCGAAACGGCAAAGTGGCCTTTTGGATGTGAAGAGCATGAAAATTAGTTCAGTGTAAATTCTTTCACTTTAGGTAATTTTCAGTATTATTATTTTGCATGGTAGCAATGCCAAAGGTGACCTGAATTTTAACCAGTCTAGTTACTTCACGTCTGAAATAAATACAAAAACAACTATTAAAGTAGGCATTAAATATAATTTTTTTATAAATATTTATAAGAAGTCTACGTACTTCACATCTGATACAAACATAAAAAAAACTATATAAGTGACCGTTAAATAAATTTTTTATTAATATTTATATATCAAAATTAAATCAAACGAGTTGTCTATTAGTTTTTAAGCCAAAACGAGGCTTCATCAAACAAATCAATCATGTGAATTATGAAATTATTATTATAAAACGATATAGTGAGACTAGTTAATATTATATCATGAAAGACTTGCAATTAAATCTCATAAGTTGAACCCAGGATTCTGAAGTTAAAATAAACCACAATTGAGAATATCTCTGACGACTTGCGCTATAGATTATACTATAGATCAGAGCTGTCCAAAGTACGGTCCACCGGCCTCACGCTGCCCACTACATGTTTCTTATATACAACAATTAGGCAAATTTTCCTTTGTTACTCATATATTCACATTATTTTATTATTATGATATCCCAAAAAAATATTAAAATGTTTTAAATAATTTAAAATTAAATTCATGAACGTATGTATTTATTTCTGCGGCCCTCCAACCTATTCAGTAATTTGTATTGGCACGCGATCTTATTTGGTTTGTACAGCCCTGCTATTAAACATTATACTGACATGAGACTACCTAATAAATATATCAGGAATGTGCTCAATAAAGTTTGATCATTACATTCTTCCATGATAATGTTATGGAAGATTATTAGTTGTCTCAGTGGTGATACAGTCTGCTAAAGATAATAAAAAATACGCAATATTTAGAAGGTATCTCAGGTTGAGGGTATGAAAACGCAGTTATGGATGCTGTAATGCTGTTCTTGAAGCAAAGCTTTTGCGTTCCTAATGCAATATCGGGAATAACCGCATGTATTCTATTTACATTAGACGGCAAACACGGATTAGTACCATCTGACTAAAGAGAAATTCAAACTGTAATGTTATTAAATTTTAAAAATGAAATTGTCTAGTGTCTACAAGTTTTATATGATTTTTACTCAAACTTCCTGCTTTAAACCTTAACCGCAACTTAATTTAAGAGCCCCATTTAAAATTGCATTCATAAAAGGAAAACACTGCTTGAGGACTCCATAGAATACTGAATTTCTATTGCTTTCTATGGACTTTTTTGCATATAAATTTTTTTATGGGTTTGTAGCTCACAGTTTTACTGCAATTTTTTGCATAAGGAAGAAAAACAAATTGACAATATCCTGTGTACTTTGACATTAACCCTTAGTTTTCTCTCTGCTTCAATTCAAGTTTTTTAAGCTGCAGTTTTTTATCATGAATTTTTATTGCTGCTTGTATGTCTTTCAAGCTCATATGGAAGTCAACGTTCCGCCGTCCAGTTGGAATGCGTTTCCATCACATATGCAGCAAATATCTTAGAGAATGTTTTAGTAATGCAAAATTCCTCAAATCGTCAAGCATATCAGAGTATTGAAGCCAGCATCTTCTAAAGCCAAGGATAAACTGCGAAAAATGGAAAAAATGTACATAGAAGGACATTCAAAACACAAGTACTTTCGAGAACGGAGAACTTATTATTAAAAAATATTATATTAAACTCCACTAAGAAAACTTAATTCAAAATTTTTCTACTCTTGTTTAATATAATAATGCGATTTTAAGTTTCATAAATATATGAGAGCTTCAGAACATTTTCTTATACAAATATGAGAAATGCAGTTAATTGGTTTGAAGGCTTTCAGTTGTAAAGACAGAAAACAGAAAAACTCAGTGTAAGGAAAATTATTTTAAAAGAAATCAATATGTATTACTCGTTAAATTATTTTTGTATAAGTAATTTAAGTAATTGGAAAAACAACGTACTTTAATTAGGTCGAAAAAAACTGTATTTTAAAACGAATTAAGAATCGATCCGATCACCTCTATCTGGCTCTATATGGTAGGGTATAAAGCCGATAGTAGGGTTTGAGTTCAGCAGCACCGTAACGCCATAATCGTTGTACCTTGACTGGAATACAGATGATTGGAATTTGTGCCGATCCATTATCGGTACTGAAACACATCCACAACGTATATACCTTGAAGTCATTTCATACAGCAAACAAACCGGATATAAAGCCTCCCGGTTTTTCAAAAGGTTATCTTTGATGAATACTGAATGTAGAAGCTCCTAAATATGCATTCCGAGTGCATATGTTCAGTTTTCAAGTCGGTAATGTTGTCTCTTGTCTCTGCGTGGGCAACATCTAAAAATTCATACTCATGCGTAACCTAAAGTGTCCATTGACTGCAAAATCTGCGTCGTTTTGACCTATACAGCTTAGTCTCGTGCAGTGCTGCGGGAGTCCTGGCTGAATTTATGTCAGTGGATCTAGAAGCTCTCACGGTAACGGATTTTTTCTCTACCCGTTTAACACTGAAAATGTGCAACCTTTGTTAACTTCTTATATAGAAATCAGGGAAAAGTCCCATCAAGAAGGACAAATTCGGTGGTATAACTACTAATAGTTAAAGTTACGCTAACTGCCTTTTTTTCTAGATAAAATTAAAATACCAGTATATATTATTAGAGAGTGTATATGATTTATTGATAGCAGAAACTCTAATAACTTTTCGAAACTTCGATCAGAGTTAAAAAGTGGCCCTTTTTCTTGGAGAAAACAGATGAAAGCAATTAGAGAATAACGAAACTTAAACAACGCTAGTAACCCTGGAATTATAAGCCTCGATCAAAGCAGATGAAGTTTATAGAATTCAAGCGAAATGAAGTACGAGAGGGGCTCTACTAAATTCCGAATAAAGAAAAATCTTAATTAGGTATACTACAGGACTCGGCAGGTTTCAATACTGAGAATGTGAGGTGTTTCTATTCCGTAAACATGTAAATGGTCGGTGCCATTTGTGTCTTCTGAAGACTTTTCTACAGGTTGGGTATCTGTATAAAAAAAATAGTGAACTAATAGTTCACTCTTGCGTTTTTGGCTAAGGGATCATTACAAAACAAATATTTTACTTGTTAAACAAGAAAGTTCTCTTCGCTTTTTTAAATTACACCATAGAGAGGTTGTTCACGACTATTCGTTTCCTGTGATAAAAACACCCTGTATAATATAAAAAAAAACTAGTATAAAAACTAGTTCTTAACGCATTACAATTTTTTATATACATTTTAATGCATATATGTTGACTAAAAATGATATCAAGGATCTTGATTAAAAATCATTTGTTTTCTAGTTTCCTTGAGTAAATAATGGAGGACTCATTAAAATTTGGGTTGACATTTAGAAATGTGCTAAATATTTAAATTTGCCATTGAGACATACACATCCTCTAGTACTTCAATAAATTAACGAAAATTATGCACGTTATCTCCCCGCGCGAAACAAACTCAATTCAATAAAACACCCATTTTAATTATTATAATTACCAAAGAATAACAAATTTATCTCAATTGCATAGAAATAGGACACAATATTGTTGTGAACCTATTTATGCATATTTTCACAGCCAGACAGACAGTACGGCTGAACCTCAGGAATGCTTCATTTGCCAAAGGAATTTGCCAAAGAGAAACAGATATTCAACAAAGAGGCGAAAGGACACCTCTTATGCTAGGTTTGTAATTATTTCATTGAGACCCAAAATATTTGTGTCCTTTTATGGCTTCAGCCAAGCATCCAAATATCCGAGCATCTACTCCCAGGCGCTTTGCTCCTTAATAGTTATAATCAATTTAATTGCTCCCCAGTGTCATAACAAAAGCAATTATTTTGCCTTTTTACTGGGAGCAACCGAGGCGCTGCATGGACCAGCAGCTTTGATATGTTGGGTTTATGAGTCCCGCACCGAATTCGTGCATCTACGTGCGCCTGTGGCATTTTTATCACAACTTTCTTTTTTCCATTTTCACTCGCATTTCATCTCATTTTTATTCCAATTTTAATTTTAATTACAAAGTGACAATTTTAGCAAAAGTACGTGCGACGCATATTTAAGGAGAGGAAATGTGTAAAAAATTTCAAATATTTCCACATTCACATTCCCGAACGACATCGAACGTCATTATTAAGAAGCGCTTCGTACTCCGCCAACCAAATTTGTGGTTCAGAAAGGACTGCTTAAGTGATTTAAATTTAATATAATTTGCATATTAAAGGCGCCCAAGACAAACTTTGGTTGCTCAAACGCTCAAACGCTCAAAGGATAATTGCGTCTGCCAGTCCGTGCTATAACTTTATAGTTTCGAGCTGCTTTTTTAAGGACATGTTTATTATTTTCGAGCCACGAAGTAGTGCTTTAATTACCGGTTTATGGAAAAATGTATGCCTAGCGAAAATGTGTGCGATTAAGACGTTCTCGGATAAACTAACCTTATGCAGGGAGCAGGAAAATCGCAGAAAGTGAGATTGAAATTAACTGCGGCCACTAAAGGAAGTGAAATGTGCTTAATTGAAAGAGAAAGTCAACACAGTTAGTTTCTCTGATTATAATTATTAACGTAACATACCTATGTATGAGAAGTTGACGTGAAATCTCGTTTGATTAAATTTAATGAATACTTGAGGTAAAGAAATCCTTAGTAGGCATGCTGGGAACTAACACTTAGTAATTTGAAATAGTTAAATGGAATTTAAAATGTTCGCATGTTAATAAGTCTTATATGAGAAAGATATACAGTAATTATTAAGAAATAATAAAGAAAATGGCTCCTCAAGTCCACTCCTTAGCTACATGTCTATCACTAGAGTGAAATATATAGAAAGAGATTCCTTTCATGAATCTATTGAGGAATAATTAAATGTGCATAATCCCTTAATAAAAGAACTTCAATATTAGTAGAGCTCTATTTAAATATAATGCAGTTTTTGCTTCCCTGAATAATTTTATTCTAAACTAAATAGGATTTTTTATATGACATATAACCAAAAAACTTTGTCTTCTTAACATTTCTTTGCTCAAAAACTCTTTTGTTTAAGTTGGCGGAGAATAATCTTCCTTCGACGGTTAGTTTTCCTCAATTCTCCGCAGACTTCCCGCTAACAAGTGGTTTTGTACTACTCAGAATTGATCATTCTACATTGTTCAAGTGGTACAGTTGTGACATGACTGATTTTTCTGAAAGAGCATACAACCATTTTCTTGGATTGGCTTCGTCTGCGGACAACTTTTGTCGGTTTCTGCTCAATGTGGAGGACTCAAACAGTGGATTATTGTTTTATTTCTGGCTCATAGACGTATATCCATAATTCGTTACCTATTGTAGATGAATCATGAGTGTTATTGGCATGATTTGAGCTACATTGGTTGAATTTTTTCAGCATTCCTTTGCACCAATCAACACTTTCCTTCTTTTGAGCAATTGTTAAATTAGGGGGAATCCAATGGGAAGAAATCCTTCTGACACCTAAATGTATATGTCAAGTTGAATGTATGCCGGTTCCATTAATGCTCACAGACGTGTCTATATCACAGTATGTGACTACACTCTGGAGACTTAAAAATCGATGTATTACAAATAGTAAATTTAAAAATTAATAGAGTTTTAAAGAAGGTGAAGATAACATGGTCAGCTGGAGAATTCATGTCTTGATATATGTTTTTAATTAAAAATTTAATTCAAAGCTAAAGTTTATAGTCAAATGAAGAGGTGATATATATTTGAAGTTGATATCAAAGGTGTTATGATGAAATGTGTATAGACCAGTTATTGAAATTTAAACCAGTATGCTCTTCTGAGTACAACTCAGACCTTTCCATATAAGTCTGTATGACTTTGTTGTACCCTCTGTAGAAAACGAAATCAATTATTTAACTTTTTGAACGTTTCGGATAGTGACAGATTAATTGCCTCCATTTAGATGATTGCAATTTATTTAATAAAATTAAATTTTAAATCAGACACGAAGCTGGTTTTTATTGTTTGAACAATTTGTAATGTAAATTTTACAAAATTATTTTCGTATAATAAAATGCATAATTCATAAATGTCAAATTAAATGTTAAATTCTGATTGATGAGTTATGTGCTAATTTTAAATTTTAATTAAAAACATTAAAACGACTGATTTAAATGTTTTTCAACAAACAAAATTTAAGCTCTGCCCACAGAGTGGCCGAGAGGCGGCAATGTCCTTAGAATACTTTGCACTTCACAACGTGTCAATTTGATTGGAAAACTGTTTTTTATTTACTTTTGAAACTTTTTCAACCGAAATTCTTGCATATTTCAGAAATATCAATTTATCATGAAGGGCGCTGTCATTTTTGATTATTTCGTTTGTCCGAATATCAATCAATTTATCACGGAATTTAAACGAGAAAATCAGGATTTTGCAAATATTTCATAATTCTTGAAACTAACAATAAATCAGCAGAAATGAAATGGAAAACCGCAATGTATCGGAAAGAAATTTATTTTCTTCCATAATCCTTAATCCTTCGTTAAGAAAAATCAACATCGAATTACCATTTCATCAGCCATACAATGCAATCTACGTGTATAAATAAAGATGTACTGAAAGAAAAAAAAATACTATCCATAATAAAAGAGCCGAAAAATATTCACTTCGTTTGCAAATCTATGAATACTTGGAAGTAGTTGAACAAGGCATTATATTTCCTATTAATCAGAATCCTTAAGACATAATTAACTGTTGAGTTTCGATGGTACAAATAGTAAACAATAAGTAGTAATCGAAATGCGGGCTATTAACACTAAATTGGAGAAAAATAATGGATATGCTAGCTAAGAGCACGAAAAACTACTAAAATTCTACTAACACAACAGAAAGCTTGAGAAAAATCAAATAAAAAAATTATGACAGCTAATAGCATTAAATTGAAACCTATAACGCCCTAGATGAAAGCATTAAAACTACAACGGTAAATTCGAGAAATACCAAAATAATAAAATTGTTCTAGGTAAAAGCACTAAAACCACAACGAAATATTTGAAAAATAGAAAAATAATAAATTTATGCTGGGTAGAAGCAATAAAAGCACATATGCAAAACTTTTGATTTATTCAAAATTGGTGCTTAAAAACTGTAAAATTTTAAAGTTAAATGTATGTTCCTGCTCACTGCTTCGTAAAATTTATTACAACAATTGATGAGGTGATGTAAAACTCATTTTATAGAACAATCTAGATATCTGCGTTTGTAAGGTGATTGGTAATGAACTTTAATAAACGTTCGCATGACTTAATTAACCTATAAAATCATGTGCTGTCAGTTTATGAACGAAAACAAAAAGGTCATACCGCAGCAAAGATAATCGCTGCTGCGGTCAACTCATCAGTCTTAACATTACCATAACCCAGCAATTTTCCAAAGGTCAAAATGTGAAGCACATAGCAATGAGGACTAACAACAGTTTAATAGCACCAAAATAGCCGCAATTTTTTTTTAGGGAAGTACGATTACCACCAATAAATTTCAGGCAACAGAGTGGAACGTCCATAATGCAAGCGTTGATTGAATCTCACTTCACTTACTCAGAGGATGAAGTTCAACTTTCAAGGAAAAATCAATCAATACTGATGTTTAAAATAAATTAACTTAAATAGTTAAAATAATATAAACTTTCATGAAGTATTCATACACATAAATTAAAATTGCAAAAACTTCACATCAGTCAATTAAATATACACTTGTGCACATGCATATCTGACACTTTAGAAGTTATTATAAGTTTATATTTGATTAAAAGTGTTGTTGTTGCACTTTTGACAGTAGTCACTTTAGCAATTTAGATACAAGTTTTTTTTTCATCTAAGAACAAAGAAGATACTATATCCAAACAGAGATACTGCCAACATCCAACATCCAATGCACCAGTGTTAAGCTGCAGAAGAGCACAACGTGTCTGCAGTGATATTGCTGTCATAAATCTTGTGCAGTATATTTAGCAGACAAACTGATGCAATGCTTCATATGTCTTACACACAATTACTTTTCAACAACTTTTCCCAGTTGACTTGGAAAATAAAAGAAACTCGAATATAAAATATTTTATTTGCAAGAGTTAAAGGAACTCGCACTCACTCTTCAGCTTTGTTTTGTCTATTTTAAGTAGACAGGGAAGCAGTCATATTTTTCATTATAAAAAAAATTATTAAATTTGAGTGTTTATTTAAATCATTTTGGAAACAGTTTATAAATCATCTTTTAACACATGTCATCTACCAGAAGTAAACATTCAATTCGGATATCCCAATTTTTCCCTATGAAAGTTTTACTTTTGTATTTCTCGTATGTGCATAAAATCTATCAGCGGAAGATATTCACCAAATAAGTTTAGTAATATGAATCAAAAATTTTTACACCTAACTGTGAAGATATACAGTATAATTCTTTAAAGGTATTTCATATCCCTTAAATTTTTCCATTTCATTCATATATTACTATGGTGCAGTGTGCCTTGCACCTCCCAAACTCCGGAAGGAATCCAAATCGTTCTGGTGAAACTTAGAAATTAAAAAACTTCGCAAAAATGTAAGTAACTCTCAAAAGAAGCTAAAGCTATACAGTATTGGACTTCATATAAAGGGAAGCAATAAGAGTTTAAATACACTATAAGGTGAATACGAGAACATTTCGAAGACATTTCTGTGATATGTAAAAACTGGTAAGACTTACTAACTTCGTAAAATTATTAACTCAAATCAAAGGTCTTTGTACATATTCAGACATATGTAAGTCAATGGACTTGCAATATTTTTAGATACTCACATTCCAGGAAGTGTGTCCCTTAGAGTTCACATAACATATCTACTCAGATTGACTTATCTCCACTGAATAATCCTACTGCATTGTAAGTAACCAACGTTTAGAACAAGTGGGCTATCCATGCAAATAATAACGCCATCCGTTGATACTTAGAATTGTAATTGTTGTATATTCCAGAGTACTGAAGTATAGCTCGAGTAGTAATGGGTAAATAAAGACTCTTGTCAGACTACAAAACTCATTTGATCCAGTTTAAGCAGTCAGCTGCTTCAACTTAAATGGCACCAACTCAGCAAAACGATATCGGTGGTCACAGGTCACTAAGTACTAAGGCGATATGAAATAAAATTTGGTTTATTCCATGGCTTGTGATATCGTGATTGAGGTTCTGGAGAAAAGTAGAAAACTGTGCTTCAGCTTATATGCCAGTGGTCAGCTTTGACTAGTAGAAGATTTAACATTATGCCATAACTTTTCTCACCGCTCCAACAAAGCAATTGGTTTCAGTGCTAAATTTATTAATCAATGCCCAACATTGTAAATGTACTTGTGTATAGTTATGAGCTGATCGCATGACATTACTTCATTCGGAAATGAAATCGAAATTTGGCAGCTATACACGAATGCGTATAATCTTTAACGTGACGGTTTGTTGATACCGAGAGCATATACGGCAATGTGTGGTTATAACAGAAGTGGGTGAGGTGGGTATTTAAATCTTAACAATAAAAGCCAATTTTAGTCGCTGTACCACTTTGATTCTCCGAAATCTGATCGGTCTGTGGTCTAAATATAAATGGGTGACTACAAGCAATGTATTTTATGTACTTATATCTCAGAAATTTAATTAAAATTTGATATTTTTTTGAAATATACTTTTATTCTTCGTTTTAGTTGGCATGACATAAAAAAATGTGGGTTTAAATAAACCTTTATTTACATTCAACGTTTTACAATTGTTCGACATGATGTGCTTCAATCCTTAATTACTTATTCATTCAAGTGAGTATATAAATATTTTTATTTTCGCATCCCCATATTTCAACAGGTTTAATTCGCTTCTATTTTCGCTTCCTCTCACTTCAGGGTACTAAGTGAAAAATAATTTAATTAATGCATAATGATTATGACAGCTCATTATGATTATGAAACTGAGTTGTTGCACTGGAAATACTCAGAGTAGACCCTCACCGGTGGAAACGGAAAACTTTCTTTTATATAAATCCATTTTGTTCTTTTTTGGAAAATTGTGAAATAAAATATAGAAGTACGGTTGCCGTAGGATTGCTGCTGCTCACTTTTTGTTGAATTTCATAAAAATAGATGCGGTCATCGTTAAGTGAACTCAACCCTTAAAACCTTTTTTATTTCTAAATGCCACAATGCCACATTAAACCGAAAATAAAAGTCATTTTTATTCCGAAATGGCTAACTGAAGGAGAAAAGGACTCATTGGGTAACCTTGAACGTTGATTAAATATAAATTTTATACGCTATTCCACTAAATTTATTGATTGTGTATTTAAAGGGTATTTGTGTGAGGATTATATCTTTTTTTAAATTGAAAAACATCTAAAAAAGGACCGAACACTGAACTAATCATTCAAAATGTAAAGAAATTTCTAAAGAGTTTTTCTATGAATGTTTGAAGTTACGAGTATTATTTTCTCTTATTTTAAGTAAACATAATTAAACACAATATAATGGACTTTATTAAAAAAAACTTCATGCTTTAATTGGGTACTTATACTTATACTTTTTCTGCAATCAATTTAAAGAGCTAAATTATTGTAAGATTTTGGGATTTCGTATGGAACTAAACGAATAAAAATTAGAATTATAAGCACTATAAATCATGAAGCCACCCACAAAAATCACAATAGCAAAACACACAAAAGTGACTCTGCCTTTGTACCACAAAATGTGATTTATCGTTGCAGACTGAAACCATATGTCTGCATATCTGCGGCTTATAACAAACGATAAAAAACGAATGCCCTAAAAATGAAAGGGACACTATAAACAAATCTTGCCTGGCAAATGTCTTTGTTACACATTTATTCGCAGTTCACCGAGTCCATTTCTAGGCTCCTTCAGCCATTAAGTATGCAGGCTCCGAAATCAGATTTGCCACTTACTCATTTGTGTTGGTACAGGGTCTGCTGCAGCAGGAATATGTGCTCCCCGCCCAACCGAATGAACGCATATTACGCATACGGACGCATACAGTGAGGACTCTGTTGTGTACATGTGCTCACATGTGGGCAGATTAGGGCTGCTATGCTAATATTGTGAAGCACAGGATCAACAAAATTAGAATTCGAGCAACGACTAAGGGAGTATGTATGACATTTTTGCCATTTAACTTTCTAATTTTTTTCTTTGAAGATTTTATTGTCCTTAAATCTCTGCAGTAATAATGGATTTTGTTAGAACTTAAACTTTGCTTATTGTTTATTTTAATAGCGTATTAAATGTTAATAATGCTTTTATGCTGGCTTTAAGTGTCTAACATTTTGACGAAACACTTGAATCTACAGGCGGAGCATGTGAGACTAGTTTTGTGTATCTTGTGCTCAAAATAGTTTCAAGATAATTATTATTCAAGCCAAAAGGCGGATAATGGTTACTCAAAGGAATTATTTATGAATTTACAATTTCTTACAAAACTATTTGAGGAATTTGAAATTTTTATAAATTTAGATTGTTAGAAATTTAAGATTGTTGGTCACTGAATTTTTTTAAAAATGACTAATAAAATCATAATCTTACATTAAGACTATTTAAACTATTCTATAAAAAGATCCCAGATTATATATAATTGCTTCAATGGGAAACAATGCGCCCGTATGCAGTGCATATCAATGTGGTAAAGAGAAAATATATAAACGACACGAAAGCGCCAGACCACTAAGTATTAGGTTAAACAGGTAGCTATAAAGACCCTGCAAACTAATTCTACTAACTGGGCACCTAAATTAGCGGATATATTGGGTAACTGCAGAGCTGCTGAGATAGTCAAGGTAGGTCTGCAGCCTCTTAGATTTGAAAATTCCACTTTTATAAGCTAAGCTGATCATTATACGAATATATTTAGCAAAACTTACTTGGGTCAATTAAGATATACCAGTCGGTTGGTTTAACTAATGCAAAAATTATTCAATTCCATGATTTCAGTGCTGAGATGTTACTGAGTATTTAATGGATAACTATTGAGAGTTGGTACAGCTATAGCTTAACTGAGGAGACAGAAATTGTTTTTTATCCTATGTAACAGTGCAAATCTTTCACTCGAAGAAGATTTAGTATCTTTGATGTCCGTTTTCTCATGGATGAGACTGAGCCCATAATATAATAATAATAAGGCCCATACACAAGTTCATAGACTTCTCAAGTTAGATCGTTTTTTCTTAAATGGGATAGTTAGGTATGTGTGTTTCTTCGATGTTATTCAAACTTCTACCACTTAGGTCCCTATATCTGGATTGTTGATCCTTTTGGTATGAAGTATGGCTAGCAATGTTTTATCCATGATATTAATATGCCATTATTTGTTGTCAAATGGACCTAAGTGTAAGAGGACGTCACTCTAACCTAATCTAATTTAACCTAACTTAACCTAATCAACCTACGAAATATAATTTGAGATAATATTAATAATCCTCATGGCAGAAGATGATGATTCTCATTCTTAATTAAGGTTGTATTTGGCGATAAATCATATATGTATTATGGTGTGGTGTTCCCAGAATATAAGAAAAGAGGTACTGAGTACATCGAGCACTTATTTTATATTGAAAAAGATTGCTAATGCGAAGAAATTTACTTTATTATTAAATTTCAAATTAAATATATTAAAATTAGAGTGATAAAGAGCAAGTAAAACACTCGATTAACCATAATGGCCTTAATTGCGTCTGCATTCTAACTTTTTCATGTGTTTATAAATTCAAAGACCTTTTAAATTTTGATGAAAATGAAGGAATTACCAAATTGTCTGTGATTATGCATGCCAGTAAGAGGCGTGCATCATTAAATATGCAAAAAGAAAAATAATATATTTTATTTTATTTAATGATGGAAACATCTCGAAAATGCCATTTAAATATTTATTCACATATTAATTCGGTTACCATAAATAGAAGACTCAGCTAAGGTTTTGTGCACAGAACTGCAATGGAAGCTGTCATTAAATTATTAAATTATTAATCATATTAAAAGAACAAAATATAATATTTTGACTGACGTACTGTTCTGTTCACATTTAACCCGAAAAATTTTTTAATTAAAAATCTGCTTGCAGCTGCAACTTCAATCAACCATTAAAAATTATGATAACGAAAAAGCTTAACAAGTCACACTGCGTATGAGTTTTATTATTGCATGTCATTATACTTAATTATGACCCCCACAAATAGCTCGAAACCAAATATATACGAGTAGTATAACGTTATTCTATAACCGAACCTTTTTCACATTATAAATTTATAAATGAAAAGTTTTCATAAAATTAATTTATATTATATTTGTATGGTCATCACTATTTTGGCTTTTCGGTGCTGTTAGCTGGCATTTTACTTTTTACTTTGTTTAATATAATGCAGTGAAATTGAATTCTTATTCTTATCATATCATAATATATATAAATTCAGTTTCGTAGTGCACTTGACATTTTTAATTTATTTACTAAATACTCTCGGTAGTTTTGTTATTGTTTAATTGCTCAATGTATTTATTGTATAAATTTTATTTTTTTTTTTAAAGAATTTTATTATTCAATTATTGAATAGCATAAAAAAGAAACTTTAGTCCTGAATATTTCAAGAACCAGACAATATCGTACGCATATTGCGTAGAGGAAAAGATTTGCCACATAATCGATATTTATTTATTTATCAATTCTTCCTCGAACAACGGCACCTAGAAAATCGGTAAACTTTCCATAATTCAATTTTATTTATATTTATTTATCAAAAAATAATTGTGATAAAATTCTACTAAATATTAATGGAAACGTGTTGGGTTGTAATTGTACTTGTATGGCGTAAATGTCAACTAAAAAGTAATATTTTTAACGACGAGATTAATAGGTGTAGTCTAATTTTTCTATGGATATTGAAAATGCTCCAAGTTCCTAGCTTCAAAATTTTATGATAATGTTTTGTCAGATAAAAAATTTTTTGTTTATAAATTACAATTTGGATTTATAGATACTGGATTGTGTTCTTGATTTATATTCAAATATACTTTATTATGATAAACAGTTTTTAATTAGGAAAATATATTAAAAATAAACATGTAGGACGTTTGGAATGCTGTCAAAGTTTAAATACAGACTCAAGTCTTAGACAACTGTATCTATCTTATTGCTATGAATGCAGAGCTCAACTATTTCGTGGTCCTGATTTAAAACTATCATTTAGGGCATTGCGAGTTCAGTTCAAGATTTACCAATTTACAGAATAAATCATTTAATAAACATTAAAATTTTAAAATTTTGAAAAATTATTTTAACTGCATTCAATTTTCTTCGGAGATGATGATTGCTTGCGTATACTAGATCGTTTCCATGCTTAAGTAACTAAAACCTTAAATTCATAGAAAATATTTGTTTAGAGTAACAGTATTGCAATTTCTATTAAAATTAAAATTTTTTTTAATAGATATACTGTGTCGTAGAAGTGCATCGTAGAAACAGTTTTTGTTTAGGAATTAAAAGCGCAGAAACTAAATAATTAAAACTATATCACTTGGCAACATCAAGTGACGGGGAGTTATTTACTTCTTAGGTTTACGAAAAGCTGAAGCATATAAGTACACTGTTATAAATAATCTCAGATAATTGTACCCATGGCCAGAATTATACAGTAGCAACGAATCACAGTTAGTAAACACCAAGCGGAGATTACAGTGTTGTTTATTTGCGAGAACTGCTAAGTTAAAGTCAATATAAACCAACTTATGCAAATTTTGAATTTAAACTGCATTCAGCATTCAGCATTCAGCAACGGAAGAACATCTAAAACACGTTTAGAATATTGCAACTATAGAATGAATAATGCATTTGGGAACTATTTCCCAAATTTAGTACAAGTTTATTCACTTAGTCCGTGCAAGCGTCTACTCAAGGACATTTGAGTGAATATCACGTTGTGCTGAAGTCGTGCTTTCCATTAATAGTTTCAGGGCATATTAACAATGTTGCCCTGAATATTGGAGGCTCAGACTTCCGAATTTAAATGAAAAAGATTGAAATTTTCTTATTGTCTTGTGAACGACAAGAGTATGAAATGGAGGTATGTACGTACAAGGGATGCAGCTGAAAAGTCACGTTGGCATGAAATCTACATTCAGTATTACTTGTTGAAGTAAACACAAGTCACGAATACATCTCATATATGTTTTCTGTGCTCCTTAAGTAGGTGTTAGTGAATCCACATATGCTCAAATAGTACATATTATGCTTGCATATCTGAAACTGTTCGTTTCGGAAACAATTTCATTTCTGAGGGTTTGTCGAAAGAAGATAAATGCACCATTAAGCAGGTGTTGTGGTTATAACTAAAATTATAATTCCAAATCCAATAACTTAAATTACATAAAATATCCTTCAATTTGCAATTAACTTAAAAGTACTGTTTCAATATTTAATTGTAGTTCAAAGAACAAAGAAAGAAAATAAAATAATCTTGAAGTATATTTCACCTTGAAAGTAAGTATCTTATTAAAACTCCAGATTAAATGTGTTTATCTTTATATGGGATTATCCAGGAAATTTCATACATATTTTCATAATTATCAGTCATTTATAAATAAACAGATATAATTTCCAAATGCTACATAGCACTTCAAATTTGTGCGAGTCGAAAAATGCCGAATACTTTTTGCCTACTTCGTATAATTTCCAGAATATCTTAAACATAACTTATCTCTAGTATTTTTTTTTCTGAAATGAACTCCTTCTTATCTCTTAGACTGGAGGAGTAAATCAAGTTTGATTTATAACTGATTTATTCGACTTCAATTTAATCACAATCACAATGGGCAATTGATTTTAAATTGAATGGATCCTCATTAATTGCCTTCAACCTTCAACCTTCAATTGAAGTTATTTTCTTGTATTTTCTGTGAAACATGAAAATATGCAGAAATGGAAATGGTAATAATAATATTTTAGGAAGGGCAACAAAAGTATTGGAAATATCAAAGGAGATATTATAATTTGGCAACAAATAAACAAGCCGAGCAGGAGCCATTTGTCCATTATGAGGATGCGTACGCCAGTGTCGCCAGGCTATTGAATAAAAAGAGAACAAAATAAAAATAAAAATAAAAAGAAAAAAGAAAAATGTTAGTATGCTTAGTGTGACAAGTGATAAAAGATAACTCGAGGAAATTAAATTTTGTACCCAAAAGAAATCGAAGGACGAGCACAACGTTTACAGGATGTGACGCAGGCCAAACTTTTCTGTTTGCAGTGTAAAAAGGAATCAAAATTTAAAGGAAAAAGTTAAGAAAACTTCAGAAATTTTGCAAAAAGAATTACGGAAAATAAAGTGATGTTCTGTTACTATTGAAGCATTAAATTTGAATAAAGCGTTGAATTTTAACACGACCAAGGGTCAGTCAGGTCCATGTTTTCCTGCATAATGATTTGATGGAGAAGTTTATGGAAAGAAGCGAGAGTGGGAGAAGGGAAAGCATGGCTTTCCGTATTAATATTTACAATCTCGTGTACGTAAGATACAAGATACATGTGGACATATTTAAGTATATTTACTTAAGCAGCGCGCTATGCATGTGTCAGTGAATGATACTTGTCATTGTTGATGCGGAAAATTCAATTTACAAATTGAATATTATTATTAAAATTCAGTTTATTTAATAAACATGCACAAATAAGCTGATTACACGCATATTTGCATGATTTCTGTTCCGGGATGGCAGTATAATTTCGCAAAAGAAAAGAGAAGAAAAAGCATTAGGAATATTTACATGAATAAATCTGTATATAATTTTCAGCTTATTTTAAATATAAATTTAATATAAACATTATTTAAGGAACTCAATATTTTCGTCTTGTTGATTTATTTCCTCTTAAGGTTTAGAGTATACAGTTAAATAGAACCTTTTGATACTCATAATATAAAACATGTGGGTGAATCACGGATGTGTTAAAATACTATTAATATTATTTACATTAAGGAAGGACTACTTATGCTTTTAAAAGTTCATAAATTTTTCCAAAAACATTCTGCAAATGAACTTTAATTGAGTTGGGATGTCAGTTTAAAGTGTTTTTAAAAGAATATAAAAATGGATTTTTCAATTTCATATTGGTTCACTCTAATGTATTTAGATTTATATTTGTGTAATATTTAAATACACAAGAGGTGTTCAAAAAATTTGGGCCCCTCAAAAGTGAGACGTTTCCAAAACATCACCCTAAGCAACATATTCAAAATTATCTGGTCTGATATGTGCTACATAGATATCTTTCCATTCAAAGCATTACTAAATACATAAATGCTAGAAAGCTACTCAACAAAACATATGGGCGTTCCAACAATTCTTGAGCTCCTTCTTTAGAAGAAGGAATTGAAGGAAAAAAGAATTCATTAGAAAAATTCATGCGGAGGGAAGATTTGCCAATATCCATATTATTACAGCAACTTCTTAAGAAAATGAAAACAAATATATTTACTTCACGATCGAGTGTAAAACTTTTTTCGCGCCCTAAATATAGTTCTCGTATAAAATTAATAAGAATAAGTATAATGTCGATTTGTAAGAAAAATATTTGCATTAATTCAAATAATGTGAAGATGTTAATAGGGTATATAAAAATGCAATGAGTTCATATTGTGATGTGTAAAGGAAGGATTCTAGGGTATTACCAGAAATGAATAATACTTTTTAATTTCACATGCAATTATGAGGCTCTACCTAATATATTGCAAATTTTTGGCACATAGACAGAATTCAGCTCAACTCAAGAACTTAATTCAGAATTTAGAATTTAATCAGAAAATAATCGTAGTTTGACATTGTATTATTATCTATTATTGCGGAATTAAAACTACACATTTTATAAATCGAACATATTTTACACATTCAGCGCACAATTCAGCATCAGTTGCTGACTGTAGTAGTTACTGATTCTCATTGTAGCGCAATTTTATTAAATGTAGCAGCCCAACTTAACTCTGTAGCTCAACTATGCACAGTGCAGCGCACAATTCAGCCTCAGTTGCTGGCAGTAGTAGTTGCTGACTCTCTTTGTAGTGCAATTTTATTGAATGCAGTAGCCCAACTTAACTCTATAGCTCAACTATACACAGTGCAACTAAGATGCAATAATTGCACTACATTTTTGGCATTTCTAGTTGATGTTACTAGCGACTACAATTGAATAGTGCATTTAGTATAACAATGATATTCTTGAATTAAGTAGTATATTAATTCTCTAGAGTCCATGAACGTATGTACTGCTTTTTCAATAGAAATTTTTAGATTAAACTTTAGAAAGCTTGTCATCACTTAGACAAGACTAAACATACTACTGAACACCACTAGTAAATAGCTGAACCACAGTTCAGCTATAAGAAACTGTCAAGATTTTCTTTGGAATTTTTTTCGGAGTAAACAATTGTGAAATGTGACTGCAATTTAATATTCGTTTTATATATTTTATATCGTTCGAAAATATTTGGTTTTTATTATATTTTATTGATTTTCGGGTTGGCCAATTTACTTAACACGGGAAGTCTTTCTCACAAGACGAAAATAAAAAAACAACATTTAATTTATGACTTTTTGATATGCTCAGCATTAAGCAAAGCAATCAACAAAAAATCTGCTAAATAATAAAACCGGCAAATGCTACTAAAATCGATTTAAGCGGAAATCCCACAAAAGTCTCCCCCGAGTGCCATTTAACTTTTAACATTTGAAGTAATAAAAACATTTTTATAGTGCGACGAAATAAAGTGAGTACACAGTACCCACAAGACGAAGCAGTTGTTATCCAGCAAAATGGAAAAATCGTTGCGAACGGCAGTGCGCTTCACGCATAAACAATTGTTTTTTCTTATCGACTGTGAACCTAACATAGCATTGTTTTCAGCGCTAATAAATTGTTTCACGAATTACACGAATTACACAAATACCAACAAATAACACAACGCAATGTACTCGTATTCTGCTCATAATATTCTCATGTTATTTAAAGCAAATAAACAAATGTTAACTAATTAAAAAGGCTTAAAGTAACTGGTCTAACTACTCCAAGTCTCAACGCCCGCACCACCAGCACCGCTCGAAGCCGAAGGCATAATTAAAAAGAAAAATAAACAATTTATCTCTTGAAATTCGGCTTTGCAGAAGTCTGCTACTGGCACATGGCTTACAGCGATGTTGCCTCTGTTACTGTTACTGTTGTTGTTGCTGTGCTAATATCGTCTGCTATTGCCTGTTGTTGTCATTAGCAGACGCATTTATTTAAAATTTTAATTACAGTTTCTGTTAAATAAAACAAAAAAACACAACACATTAAAGTTGAAATAACTACAGAACCGGACTTTTAGATAAAGGGCGAGTAAAATACGCGTGAGTATATGTAGTGCTGCATTTGAATTTCATCCTTTTGATCCTTTTTATAACTGCACTTTCTTTAAAAGCCTTTTAAAATGTTTCCATTTTATTTTTGAAAATAAAAATACTTGATACGCAATTTCATTGTTATGAACCTGCGTTGCTTCGAAATCAGGTAAATGGCACAAATGCGCAGAGAACAAAAAATTAAAAGCCAATTTAAGTATTTATGGCTAAAACATTTTTACTCTGTACATAAAGTTTTTCGGTTGAAAGGCTTAAAAGAAATTTACGCTAAAAACTTTTAATGCCCCTACAAGTAAAACGGAGAATTCACGACTGGAGCAAAAATTTGTCAACATTGTGTGAAATTAAGGTTAAAAGTACGTAGGGCTTTGTAAGTAGGGCTTTTGAATTCAAGAAATTAAGTTTATGAAGAAAAATATACAAATGATATGAATGATACATACAAAGTTTGTATGAGACTTGCATATCATCAGGCACGTAGTTGCGAAAGAGACTACGTTCTAACCATTATGTATGTAGTAACCTATACAATACATCGATAGGTTATGATAGGTTATAGGTAGATAGGTAGATAGGTTATGCCGAATTAAACCGATAAACTATATATACACATATACAAGATATCAATAATAAATCGAACACAATTTTAGTAGATACATCAATCTTCGATGCATCTACTAAGATTTTGAAATTGATGGAGTATGGAATACAACAAAACTCGTCAAAGCTATATTTAGAATAAAGGGTCCATGTAGCTATTACGGAAACATGAGCCCACTTCCTATTTGTTCGTCCCAAAATATGGTCATAAATCAACTTTGCAGGTTCAATAGAAAAGGTACTAAATCCTGTTAGCACATCTGCGCACTCGTTCGTAGCTACATTTGGGTATTCAGGAGCCCAAACTAGAGTTACAAGGGAGTTGCGTTTAGTACGTTAATACATCGTCTATATTTTTAAATTATTCTAGACGAAATCACTGAGATGATTATCAGTGAGAATATGGACTTTATTTTCTTGTAAGCCAATGCTCGCAGTAAGAGAATAGGCTCTCAGAATGACGAATATTTCCACTTGAAATATTGAGGTAGAGTCGTAAAAATAATAGAATTAACTAACACTTAGGTACGCGAAATAGATTCCGGCTCCTATCTTATTATCCATTTTGACCATTCGGTGTAAATTGCAAATCATTTCTTGCCATGTAATCAGTCCCATCTCCCAATCTCCAATA
>NC_051847.1:4469571-4482800 GCF_002237135.1 Teleopsis dalmanni | reverse complement strand
GAGAATTGAGGAAAATTAACCGTAGAAGGAAGATTATTCTCCGCCAACTTAAACAAAAGAGTTTTTGAGCATAGAATTGTCATATAAATAACCCTATTTAGTTTAGAATAAAATTATTCAGGGAAGCAAAAACTGCATTATATTTAAATAGAGCTCTACTAATATTGAAGTTCTTTTATTAAGGGATTATGCACATTTAATTATTCCTCAATAGATTCATGAAAGGAATCTCTTTCTATATATTTCACTCTAGTGATAGACATGTAGCTAAGGAGTGGACTTGAGGAGCCATTTTCTTTATTATTTCTTAATAATTACTGTATACCTTTCTCATATAAGACTTATTAACATGCGAACATTTTAAATTCCATTTAACTATTTCAAATTACTAAGTGTTAGTTCCCAGCATGCCTACTAAGGATTTCTTTACCTCAAGTATTCATTAAATTTAATCAAACGAGATTTCACGTCAACTTCTCATACATAGGTATGTTACGTTAATAATTATAATCAGAGAAACTAACTGTGTTGACTTTCTCTTTCAATTAAGCACATTTCACTTCCTTTAGTGGCCGCAGTTAATTTCAATCTCACTTTCTGCGATTTTCCTGCTCCCTGCATAAGGTTAGTTTATCCGAGAACGTCTTAATCGCACACATTTTCGCTAGGCATACATTTTTCCATAAACCGGTAATTAAAGCACTACTTCGTGGCTCGAAAATAATAAACATGTCCTTAAAAAAGCAGCTCGAAACTATAAAGTTATAGCACGGACTGGCAGACGCAATTATCCTTTGAGCGTTTGAGCGTTTGAGCGTTTGAGCAGCCAAAGTTTGTCTTGGGCGCCTTTAATATGCAAATTATATTAAATTTAAATCACTTAAGCAGTCCTTTCTGAACCACAAATTTGGTTGGCGGAGTACGAAGCGCTTCTTAATAATGACGTTCGATGTCGTTCGGGAATGTGAATGTGGAAATATTTGAAATTTTTTACACATTTTCTCTCCTTAAATATGCGTCGCACGTACTTTTGCTAAAATTGTCACTTTGTAATTAAAATTAAAATTGGAATAAAAATGAGATGAAATGCGAGTGAAAATGGAAAAAAGAAAGTTGTGATAAAAATGCCACAGGCGCACGTAGATGCACGAATTCGGTGCGGGACTCATAAACCCAACATATCAAAGCTGCTGGCCCATGCAGCGCCTCGGCTGCTCCCAGTAAAAAGGCAAAATAATTGCTTTTGTTATGACACTGGGGAGCAATTAAATTGATTATAACTATTAAGGAGCAAAGCGCCTGGGAGTAGATGCTCGGATATTTGGATGCTTGGCTGAAGCCATAAAAGGACACAAATATTTTGGGTCTCAATGAAATAATTACAAACCTAGCATAAGAGGTGTCCTTTCGCCTCTTTGTTGAATATCTGTTTCTCTTTGGCAAATTCCTTTGGCAAATGAAGCATTCCTGAGGTTCAACCGTACTGTCTGTCTGGCTGTGAAAATATGCATAAATAGGTTCACAACAATATTGTGTCCTATTTCTATGCAATTGAGATAAATTTGTTATTCTTTGGTAATTATAATAATTAAAATGGGTGTTTTATTGAATTGAGTTTGTTTCGCGCGGGGAGATAACGTGCATAATTTTCGTTAATTTATTGAAGTACTAGAGGATGTGGATGTCTCAATGGCAAATTTAAATATTTAGCACATTTCTAAATGTCAACCCAAATTTTAATGAGTCCTCCATTATTTACTTAAGGAAACTAGAAAACAAATGATTTTTAATCAAGATCCTTGATATCATTTTTAGTCAACATATATGCATTAAAATGAATATAAAAAATTTGAATGCGTTAAGAACTAGTTTTTATATACGATTATACAGGGTGTTTTTATCACAGGAAACGAATAGTGGTTTAAGTCGTGAACAACCTCTCTATGGTGTAATTTAAAAAAGTGAAGAGTGAAGTGAAAAACGCAAGAGTGAACTATTTGTTCACTATTTTTTTTATACAGATACCCAACCTGTAGAAAAGTCTTCAGAAGACATAAATGGCACCGACCATTTACATGTTTACGGAATAGAAACACCTCACATTCTCAATATTGAAACCTGACGAGTCCTGTAGTATACCTTATTAAGATTTTTCTTTATTTGGAATTTAGTAGAGCCCCTCTCGTACTTCACTTGAATTCTATAAATTTCATCGAGTTTATAATTCCAGAGTTACTAGCGTTGTTTAAGTTTCATTAATATCTAATTGCTGTCATCTGTTTTCTCCTGGAAAAGGGGCTACTTTTAACTCTGATCGAAGTCTCGAACAGAATTTAGAGTTTCTGCTATCAATGAATCATATACATTCTCTAATTATATGAATTGGTCTCTTAATTTTATCTGGAAAAAAAGGAAGTTAGCATAATTTTCAAGCCCGAACCATAATTAATCCATAATTTTATGTTTAGAATTCGTGAAGGCGCCACGTTAACTATTAGTAGTTATACCACCGAATTTGTCCTTCTTAATGGTACTTATCCCTGACTTCTACATACGAGTAGAGAAAAAATCCCTGTCTGTGAGCGCTTCCAGATCCTCTGACATAAATTCAGCCAGGACTCCCGCAGCACTGCACGAGACTAAGCGGTATAGGTCAAAACGACGGAGATTTTGTAGTCAATGAACACTTTAGGTTAGGCGTGAGTATGAATTTTTAGATGTTGCCCACACAGAGGCAAGAGACAACATTACCAACTTGAAAACTGAACATATGCACTCGGAATGCATATTTGGGAGCTTCTACATTCAGTATTCATCAAAGATAACCTTTTGAAAAACCGGGAGGCTTTATCTCCGGTTTGTTTGCTGTATGAAATGACTTCAAGGTATATACGTTGTGGATGTGATTGTGTTTCAGTACCGATAATGGATCGGCACAAATTCCAATCAGCTGTATTGCAGCCAAGGTACAACGATTATGGCGTTACGGTGCTGCTGGACTCAAACCCTACTATCGGCTTTATACCCTACCATATAGAGCCAGATAGAGGTGATCGGATCGATTCTTAATTCGTTTTAAAATACAGTTTCTTTCGACCTAATTAAAGTACGTTGTTTTTCCAATTACTTAAATTACTTATACAAAAATAATTTAACGAGTAATACATATTGATTTCTTTTAAAATAATTTTCCTTACACTGAGTTTTTCTGTTTTCTGTCTTTACAACTGAAAGCCTTCAAACCAATTAACTGCATTTCTCATATTTGTATAAGAAAATGTTCTGAAGCTCTCATATATTTATGAAACTTAAAATCGCATTATTATATTAAACAAGAGTAGAAAAATTTTGAATTAAGTTTTCTTAGTGGAGTTTAATATAGTATTTTTTAATAATAAGTTCTCCGTTCTTGAAAGTACTTGTGTTCTGAATGTCCTTCTATGTACATTTTTTCCATTTTTCGCAGTTTATCCTTGGCTTTAGAAGATGCTGGCTTCAATACTCTGATATGCTTGACGATTTGAGGAATTTTGCATTACTAAAACATTCTCTAAGATATTTCCTGCATATGTGATGGAAACGCATTCCAACTGGACGGCGGAACGTTGACTTCCATATGTGCTTGAAAGACAGACAAGCAGCAATAAAAATTCATGATAAAAAACTGCAGCTTAAAAAACTTGAATTGAAGCAGAGAGAAAACTAAGGGTTAATGTCAAAGTACACAGGATATTGTCAATTTGTTTTTCTTCCTTATGCAAAAATTTACAGTAAAACTGTGAGCTACAAACCCATAAAAAAATTTATATGCAAAAAAATCCATGGAAAGCAATAGAAATTCAGTATTCTATGGAGTCCTCAAGCAGTGTTTTCCTTTTATGAATGCAATTTTAAATGGGGCTCTTAAATTAAGTTGCGGTTAAGGTTTAAAGCAGGAAGTTTGTGCAAAAATCATAAAAACTCTGTAGAGACACTAGACAATTTCATTTTTAAAATTTAATAACATTACAGTTTGAATTTCTCTTTAGTCAGATGGTACTGATCCGTGTTTGCCGTCTAATGTAAATAGAATACATGCGGTTATTCCCGATATTGCACTAGGAACGCAAAAGCTTTGCTTCAAGAACAGCATTACTCCCTTTCAGTGTCTCTATTCTTATCCATAACTGCGTTTTCATACCCTCAACCTGCGATACCTTTTAAATATTGCGTCTTAAGTTTGAGGTGTAATGCAAATCTTATCCATGAGATTCGGTTTGAAGTCAAGATCGCCTTTTTTATTATCCTTAGCAGACTGTATCACCATAACATTATCATGGAAGAATGTGAAGGTCAAACTTTATTGAGCACAACTCCTGGTGCTTCGAGCATCTCTAGAGCAGAGGTAAACTGTTTTAGTCAACGACTTATTCCAGACTAATCAAATCAATAGCGACGAACATGGTCAAAAACGCATCATTGGATTAGTCTTCAGCGGTTGCCTGTGGTGTCATAAAGTTCTACTAATATATCAAGATGCTCGTATATTATGATTAGCGATGAGAATATTTGGATATATTGAAGAAACATGTTTGTGACCAAAGCAGAACTTTGACCTTCAATTGCTTAACAACAACTATACATTCTGCATAGCTGCACTCACACACAGATCTTCAAATATTTACTCAGAGTTGTATTTAGAAATTTAAGTTTGAAGTTGGCAACAATATTTTTAATGGCTACCATTTGGACAATTAACAGATGATTTGTATTCAGTACGTTTTGTCATTTAAGCTATATAGCTATATAAGCTATAGTATTTATAGAATATATAGTTATATAGAATATATAGCTGTATTTATAGAATATAGTATCTAGAATATAATATTTGTATACTGTCAACAACATGTCTCAGCGATAACGTCATCTTGCTACAGAAATTATTCTATAAGCTCATAATGATCGTAATGATTACATGAGGTAGCCTCCACTATTATTTAAACTCGCTCTGGGTAATGCGTTATGATTTTAATTATTTTTATTCCTGCAGATATATTTATTAGGTAGTCTCATGTGAGTACAATGTTCAATAGTATAATCTATAGCGCAAGTCGTCAGAGAAGTTTTCGATTATGGTTAATTTCAACTTCAGAATCATAACTTCAACTTATAAGACTTAATCGCAAGTCTTTCATAATTTTTGGTGTTTAAGATATAATATTCATTAGTCTCAGCTCACTATAACGTTTTATAATAATAATTTCATAATTCACATGATCGATTTGTTTGATGAAGCCTCGTTTTGGTTTAAAAATTAATAGAAAACACGTTTGATTTAATTTTGATATATAAATATTAATAAAAAATTTATTTAACGGTCACTTATATAGTTTTTTTTATGTTTGTATCAGATGTGAAGTGCGTAGACTTCTTATAAATATTTATAAAAAAATTATAGTTAATGCCTACCTTAACAGTTGTTTTTGTATTTATTTCAGACGTGAAGTAACTAGACTGGTTAAAATTCAGGTCACCTTTGGCATTGCTACCATGCAAAATAATAATGCTGCAAATTACCTAAAGTGAAAGAATTTACACTGAACTAATTTTCATGCTCTTCACATCCAAAAGGCCACTTTGCCGTTTCGGAACTGAAAATGTTGAAGCCTCACACCTGTGCTATTTCACAGTTTCATAATAAATTAATTCATGTCGTCTTCAACTAGTTGCTGTCATAATCCATAACGTGAACTTAACGTAAAGAGACTAAACGCTTTATGCAATTATGGTCAGTCTTTGCAAATTGCTGCTATTTGCCAACACAGTAGCAACACTAATTATAGCGGCAACGTGCGACAAACAACAGCAGCCGCAAGGTGAAATACTGCCAACTGCTGAACATGTTGCGGATATAACTGGGAATTATATGAGAGCAGCCAACAACATTTATCAAATAACGCCTGCCGACAATGAAAATCTACTCATGACGTACACAGCGCGTTCGCCAACGTCTGCAACGGAAAGCACAATGGCAAGAGATACAGAACAATCAACTTCATATGTCGTCAGCAACGTGCAGCAACTAAAGAATGCTAACAATGCAATTACACTATTGTCGACACGGATGACAACTGCACGAGAACAACCAAAAACAGCAATCGCGACAGTTCGAACAAAAGCAACTCTCGGCGGATTAATAACTGTTCTGACTGTGCAGCAAAAATTACGAAGGCAACAACAGCATCTGGCAGAAGATGCACCATCCAGCAAGAAATCACAAGCAAAAAGAATTCTTCCAAATGCCAGTGCTATTGTTGCCAAGGGAACGTTGCAACAGAAGTCGGAAAAAATCGTATCAAGTAACGCCAGTCAAGTTGCTCATAATGCAAGTCATACGCAACAGAGCAGTGAAGATGTTTCTCTGAAAGGAGCAGGACAAAAGCTAAAGATGTCCAAAGGCTTAAGGTTAACTGATGGAAAGCTAAATACTACAGAAATGGCGTTACAGGATAACATGCTATATAACGAAGGTGACATGCATTTTGAGTTGCGACAGAGCGAAACAATGGCCGTACGAAATTCCTTCGCGACACCCAGAACAAGAAATATTTTATTTCAAATGACACATGCAAAAGATGAAAATAAATTTAACCAGGATGGTTACATTGAACGAAATCAAAGCGCGGAAGTTAAGAGCTCTACTAATATAAATAGTTTATCTGTAAATGTGATTTGCTCAGCGGCTCAAAATTCGTCCGATGGAACCAATTCGATACTTAATCAGGATACTACCATGTCAGCAGAATGCAGAAAAACAAATGCAACTGGACCTCCAGATTTCACAGGATCAATAAACAATTTAGAAAATATTAAACTCATTCCATCCAAAATTAAACGGAAACAAAGAGTAGAAAACGAATTGGGAAGCTCAGGAGAAAAATCAGGTCATGATGAAATGAACCGCTCTGTTAAGCAATTTATTGAAAGAAGCTCCAAAACAGGTAATGGAATTAATGTAACTACGGCAAGCAGTGTGATGAACTCAGACAGGAAACAAATAAATCCTCAAATTGAAAAACAAATAAAAAATTTTGAAGTAGCTACATTAAAAAATGGAAATTCCACATCAACTACAAATTTCAAACTTAACAACATCACAACAATAAAGACAAATAAATCTATGGAAACAACAGGTGAAAGTCCTAATCGAAATTCGGAATGGATTCTTATAGAGCAAATAAACCAAAATAAGACCGCTTCCTCTCTAGTTTCTCACAGTTACAATGCAACTGAGCAGACTATTGATCCCAAAACTAAGCTTGAAATCAGTGAACCGGTCAAAGCACTGGCAAATACCTCAATCAATTATATTAACAACTTCACACAAATTGCTAGCAAGCCGTATGTAGTGCATGCAAATAAACAACAGCAGGATAGTACCACACTTAATGTCACTTTAAGTACGGCAAAAGGTAATAAATTGAAGGAAGTACTTACGAAAAGCAATTCAACAGATACAAAAACAACACTTCAGCGGAACACTACTTCACTAAATGTTGCTCTTCCCCAGACCACAGTAACTACATTCACAAACACTCCTCCACGGACAACTACAACATATAGGACCAACAAGACCACAATTAGCCAGGCGGAAGTACGCAAGTTGGCAAAACTAAACTCCACAACTAGCATGCAACCAACACCACCAGCAACAACTGCTGCATTGACAACTGGAACTACAGCAAGCAGTAATGAACAGCCGGCAACACCACCGACTGCGTTCATTGCCAATAGGACAACTATTAACGATGAAAATAAATTGCCGCTGACAAAAGTACAGCAGAAACAATTGCAAATTGGCACATTAGGCACAAAAGCACCACTCATCCTTGCATCAGCGAACCAAACATCTATTGCCACAAATAATTTCACTACAAACATAACAACAACAGCAATTCCGTCAACAACAATCGTCTCTGCGCCGAAAATGGGAACAGCAATAAAAATCAGTACCGCAAACCCAAATATTTCCGTACTAACAACACCCACTGTTGCAAGCAAATTCCTCGACACAATCACAAAGACATTAAATACTTCAGTGGCTGGACTCTCGACAGCAGCAACCGCCATGGCAGCGACTACAATCACATCGTCATCGTCGTCTGCTTGGCCAGTTAAGCATGCATCCGTTATGGAGGGTGACGTTATACTTGGTGGTCTTATGATGGTGCATTCACGTGAAGACAGCATAACTTGCGGCCCCATCATGCCCCAAGGCGGCATACAAGCACTGGAAGCAATGCTGTACACGCTGGATCAAGTCAACAAGCAACAATTGCTGCCGAATGTTACTTTAGGAGCACACATTTTGGACGATTGCGATAAGGACACTTATGGACTCGAAATGGCAGTCGACTTCATTAAAGGTGAGTGCTGAATGAAATTTATCTCAAAGTTACTATTTTGTAGTTCGTATCAAAACTGCGTGCGTACGTCTCAGTTTTTGGTATTTTGTGATGTTTATAAGATAGGATGGAGTCATTGAAACTTTATGGAGTTCATAATAAAATGCTGTCAGATGCGAGTACCGTGTGATATCTTCTTTGTTATTATATTCACAACTAACCAAATAACATTTAATTAGACAATTATTTAGGTACTGGATAATAAAAAACGCGTTGAAGCGATCTCAGTAAAAATTTCTCCTCTCTTTTATATATTTTATATATCTACTCGTATTTGTGGATATTAAGTATGTGTATTAAATTCCATCCCTTTTCTGAATGAAGATCATATGTTCTATTTGGATCGCAGTATATCCCGTAAAAAAATTACAAGATTTTTTTATCTCTCAGGAAAGACACGAATTCAATGCCAGAAGAATTAAACAAAGAATCTAAGAGCAGAATAGTTCAATACCGATTTTTGAATATTTTTGCTCGTTTTGCATATTGTTCATCGACTGAAAAAATGTTAGTCTGATGTGTGAGTATGATAGAATGCCTTAGTTTTGTCTTTACAAATAAATTTTAACAGATATAGCAATACATGAGCTGGCATTATCACATTCAACTATTTCTTCATCATATTTATCTAGCTATCCTTGAGTGGAGCCAGTTTTGACCATGCATTGCTACAGACCATGTATAGATATAGTCATATACTTAATTTGGCTTTATCATATTCAAGTATTATTTTATGGTATAGTATTTGAAGAATCTTCTGGGATGGAAATTGATAAGCACAAAAATAAAACAATAGGGAATTTCACATTATCTATTTTTGTATTATTACATCCATTACCTGAACTTCAATATATAAAATCATCCAACATTCAGAACATGCTTAGAAGAGGGAGGCTTTTTCGCTATGGACTTCTTTCTAATTATGAAATTGTGTTAAATATTACTTAGGTCACACTTTTAGTTACGCCCATATATATTTCTTTTTAAGAAATCAATCATTTTTTCATCACAGCTCGCTTTAACTATATGAACTGCATCCGGTAGCATTTGTCCTTGGCACTGTTAATTTGTTCAGCAATTAGTGGTACACCACACCTTTCTGATTTCACTGAATAGAGCAAAACATAACATTCTTATCAATCATCTTTAGTTTGATTAACGAATTTATCTTACCGCGACTTATGTTACATATGCTATTTTAATGATTGGTTTATTACAATTAGATTATAGTTCGTTAGCTCGTTATTGAGTTCGTTATTGAGTATCAATTTCCTTATCGCCGCAAATGCACCCTTAGCTACGCTCATACATTTATTTTAAAAATACACTACACCTTTCTGATCTCTCTGAATACATTCCATGATCTATCCGACCATAACTAACCGACCATGCTAATTTAATCTTTGGTTTACTAAAAGTAAATATACGAAGGCAAAATTACTTATTTATTCTTCAATCTCAAATCTTGTATCTTATCCTTTTTAGTATATAACACGAAACCTTTGTCTTATCAAACTTAATATTTAATTATTAGAATGAATTAATTTTTTTGGATGCGCTAGTCATTTTTAATTTCGCTTTTCCTTCGATTTCACCTGCACTGGGCGCAATATTTAATAAAAGAGGAATGGAGGGGTCTGTATTAATGTAATTGCAATACTCTAATAGCTTTAAATGTAGTCTTCATTCAACTTATCAAATTTTAGCAGAGCACAACATTCCTACTCATGTCTTATCCTTGCTTAAGTAAAATTAAACTTATTAAGGATATATAGAGAAAGCTCTAAAGACGTTGGAAGAAGTTTTTAACTTATAGTTTTTTAGCTTTTATTTCACTCAAATATTCTATCACGAGGAAATATTTACATATTTTTAAAAAACAATACAAAATTAAAAATAAACTATTTCAAAAGTATGAGAAAGTTTTACGGAGTATATGTACTTGTATATATAAAAAATATGTTACGCTTAGTAACTCTTAGTTTTAAAGCTGTATGATTAATAACTTCCTATCTTTTTTCTAATTCCTAACATAGTAGCATGTATATATTTATAAGGGACGAGCATCAGTAACACAATTGTGATGCCAACAGACGTAATTTTTTTCATTTTAAATGTCATCACCACTTAAATTACTAGTGTCATGTTTATACACTGTTGTCTTTTATATAGGAAGTAGTAAGTAACTGTCATTATATACTTTAGCTAGTTATTACAAAGTATTCTCTCGCCTTTGGTGCATTTTATGTCTTCTCGTTCGATTCAAAATGCATCACAAAGTTTGTTGTTTTTACACTCTTCCTTTAGTGTCCTTATTCTCCTCGTGCTATTATAAAGTTTTTCTATTCAAACCTTCCCTCCAATAGCTTTTTTGTTTTTCTTATCTTGTGAAGTGAAGTGAAACTGAAGTTGAAGGAATAATCTCTCTAATATCTTAATTAACATCCATGTTAACCAATTTGCATCTTTGAAGTTCATAGAAAAGCTAGACGATAGAGTAAATATCATGAATAGAAAAAATCCTTTTTATTACTTACTTAATAATTAAGTCAGGAAAAAGTGCTAACTAACAGGAGCTAATTAAAGCAGTTATCTGCTTACTAATATCAATAAAAATGAGAAAAAATTTAGAAGAAAATTTTTACAAGAATTATCTGTGAAAAAAGTCTTCAAAGTCTTCAGACTGGACAGTCTGCAAACAGCTCGCAAAACTTGCCGTTCCTTCGATAAAGCCGCTAGTATCAATCCCTGCTTGAGCGAGTCACAGGCACATATTTTGAGAATTATAATTTTTGCTACAGGTTGACAAATTGAAATAATGTTTCTTTAGCAGCCATCTTTAGTATAACATTATTTCCTTGATTATATACTCAAACAATATAATGTCTGACTTAATCTGCAAAAACAAGTTGAATATATCTAAGCTCATATCGATTGTTGCAGAATACTGCGCTATGTAATGATCGGGATGAAAACAGGTTAAGCAGACTTTGTCGAAACCATAGGATAGTTTTTACCGCAGCTCCAGGAAGGGAAACTGTATCATCTGTTGTGTCTTATTTGTTCACCTTACGGCTGCATTGTTGGATTCACTTAGCAATGTAGCTATCATTAAAATTGACTAGACGCTTGTTTTCATAAACCAGTCTGGCTGATTCTAATATATGGTAGTCAACCCTCTTTCCATAATTACAGACATGTGGAATTAAAACGGTTTCTTTAGTCAACCAAGAAAATACTTCTTCCAATTACAAACCTACCGATCTGCAAAAAAAATTCCTGTTACCAAAAGGTCCTGCTTTTAAAATTATTTTTAAATTTTTTATTTGTGATTATTTTTATTCTTAATTTCCTTAACAAATTAGGCTAGGTAACAGATCGATTAAGTCAACTGCTCATCAGCTTTCAATTCAAATTAAATCAATTTAAGTGTTTCACAATAAAGGAATAGGTTTTAGAACTAATAACTAATGATGTTAAGAATTCAGCTAATCAATATACATATCACAGCTTAACCGTATTCCACATCTGAGTTTTTTTGAAGGAAATATACTTTAAGATGCGTTTCTATGAACCCTAAAATTTAGATATGTCTCATATAGTCATATAGACCATATTTTTGCATATGAACGGATTCTAGGATGCTATCATAAAGATCAATTTAACGTAATGCTAAGCCGTTATACGGCCCCATGTGTGCCCACATACTTGGCGAATGACAGTGTCTGTTCAGAAAGTTAAATGCATTAATTTATATGTAGCTTTTTAGGCGCCTAAACATGCATAAATTTAACGCTCAATTGAGTAATTCAAACCAATAGAATGCAAGCTCATAAAAGATAAATCGTTATAAAATATGCAGAAGGGAACGAGGTTGTACAGTGGCGTATCTTATACCAACAGAAGCAGCCAGCAAAGGATGTTTGCATGAGTCAAGAACATCGAGTGCCTGCAGAGCACTGTGACTTCCTCATTAAAAACAAACGGGAATATGGAAATTTGAGTTTTACACGAATTAAGCGTGGATCTGTCCATAGACTTGTCCATATATCCCATTTGATACTGTTTTGTATTTGGAATTATTTATGACGTCACATGTGAAAGCAAGCATTCAACACATAAAGACTATTTTGTCTTGTTCTATGCAAATTATTTTGAAAACGAAAATTGCGTAAAATCATATCGGATTTGTTGTACGTGATTTTAGTATTTGCCTTCATTAAAATGGTAAATGCAGTGTGAAGTGAAGAAAGCCACAGGATTCAATTATATATGAGTAAATGCATCAGAGCTTAAAAAGTTGCGTGAAATCTCCAAAGCAATCTGCTTAATTTTTATTATTTTTAAGATATCAATTTTTATTAATATCAATTAAATACTTCGATTTAGTAATTTAATTAATTATAAAATAAAATGATATCTCTTTTGCTGAACGAAGTGATCAGACTGAAGAAGTTATATTCGAAGCTATGCACAGGATTATACTATTGTATTAGATCGCCATGTTATATATATTATCGCCAGATTGACTTGTTAAGATTTGCGATATTTCAAAGGATTTCCAGAAATTGATAACATATCCCTCGTCAATTTTTATAATTGAATAAATAAATTTCTGAAGAAGACATCGACAGGACTACTACTTCTGAGCAGTTAAAAGAACAATTGAAGTCCCCATGACCTGCATCAGTGCTTATTATGATATGTCATACTGGTATTTTATATACCAGTATCTCAATTTTACGTTTAAATTAATGGATTCATTTCTATTGGAGGTTACTATAT
>NC_051847.1:4462377-4469471 GCF_002237135.1 Teleopsis dalmanni | reverse complement strand
GTGCAGTTTCGTAGCAGAAATGCTTTATTTTTATACTTACTGCTATATTAGATTAGTTTTTAATTTACACAAAAGTTAAATTTTAAATGATTTAGCTTATAAAATTTCAAAATCAAGTAAAAGTTTTGATTTGATTTAAATAAACTTTCCCACAAGACCCACCCACATTCATTTTACAACCAATTTTCTGGAAATTATAAGAAAAAAAATTATTAAATTACAAGCAAGAAAATTTATTTTTCCTTAAGTGTCAAAAAAAATTAATATTTTTTGCATTACTTGCCCTTATTTATTTCAAGGACTCAGTGGAGATGAGTTTCGATTTGATATAAATGGAGATGGGCCAGCTCGATACAACATAATCCATTTTAAGCAATCAGCAGAAGGACAATATCATTGGGTTAAAGTGGGTGAATATTACGAGGGCGAGTTACGTTTGAATATGTCAGGTAAGATTAAAATTTATTTCATAATCGCATTAATCGCACTGATTGATTAGTTAAAAATCCTTGAGTTCCTAATGCCAACGATTTTCATACATTAAAATATACATTGGTATTGCCTAATTACAGAATAAGTTTAATATTTTAAGTTATTTAAAAAAAAAGATTAATTAACTTAACTTTTATAATTACTTTTATCAGTAAACAATGATTGTCATTTTACACACAATAATTTTATACCTGCTCTCTCACTATGACGTTTGTCTTAATGAAAATGAAGTTCATGCCCTAAAATATAGGCGAACTGATATTAAAATTATTTTAGCGTCATTCAACTTAACAAATTTTGCCTATATCTTTCTTCAAGGACGTAGACGAAACATTAACTCACTGGGTAAAGACTCAAAGGCTGCTGTAACTTGAGATTCTATTTATACGGATTAATGTGGCAGAAGTAACTACAAATAGAAGTAGAAGTAGTTAATAAACTAACGACTTCTAAATATAATAAACTCATTCCTATTTCTGCCAGTTTCATACAATGATTGATTTACAGATCTGACTTCACACTTAAACCATAGGAACATGATTAAAGCATCTTATATCATGACATATGGTAAATTTTTCCGAATAAAACTTCCACAGCTCGTGTTTGCAGGTGTACTTGACGAGATGCCCGAATATGGGTTGTTATACTATCAAAGCCTGTCTAGATCAATATTCAAACATCTGAATTCACCTTCTAGTAACTTCAAACTAGAAACCAGTTACATATTTTCGTAGAAATACAAACATCTACTCTCCTCTTTCTCTTAATTCTAAATTAGTTTACATGGCGTGTTTGCTTAATTCTACCTTAAGTTGAGCGCTATTCTTCTACACTTCCATATGACTGCAATACTCATATACTATGTTACCACATAACTACAATACTTATACTACTACAATATTTGTGTTCTACAATGAATTTTAAAACATCCAAATTTGCACTGAATTTACAGTGAATATATTTTACAAGGGCTCTCTAACTAAGCGAAGGAAGCCGACCTCATCCACTCCACTAGCCTAACAACTAGCGCTAAAATGAACGTAAAATATATGCAATTTGAAGCATTTAATGAGATTCTATGAATAAAATTTAATAAACCAAAGAAGAAAACAAAAAATAATATACCTATATAAAAAATCATTGACACGGACTCTAGAAATTATTCACAAAGAAACCCTGAAAAAACTATAAATGAACTGGAATTGCGGTCCACTGTGGAATAATTTTTTAAATAAATATTTATTGGAAATGGAATTGTGAACAAAATCAAATGAATATTAAATGACACATCAGTTGTGTGAAGAATAATGAATTATTAAATGATATTTTAATTCCGTTCGATGCTACTACACAAAAGAAATTAATTGACTAAAAAACAATCATGCAAATATATCACCGTACTATTTTCAGTCTGTATATATGGATATGTGGAGTGCTTTCAGAATATATACATACACGTCAAAATTTCATTATGACAAGCAAAATTTTCAACAAATTTATATGGAAATCAATAATAATCCGTCACTAATCTGTACGGTGTTAATTAAATATAAACACGTGATACATTTAAAGTTCCACAAAATCTGTCACAAAATGTGAATGACAGCACTCTATCCTGATTTCGGTGATAAAAGGATACGGCATTGATTTTCGCAACAATGGTAATTACAGCTGCTACAGTTCGGCTTACTTTAATTCAGGATATTTTATGTTTTTAAATTTCATCATGGAAAATAGCACAGCTGAACGGTAGCATTCTTCTGTAAATGCTTTTACATCCAATATACACATACATAGCATATGTATGCTATTATGGAGATATTTTATTTTTCAACAGAAACAGAATTACTCTCAGCTTGCAGTAAACATATTGCATTGATTAAATTACAAGAAAATCCTTTACGTATCCTGTATCGTTGCAGTTGAAATCTCTGTCAATGACTTCGTTTGTAGTTATTCGGAATTCTTCCATGTTTGTGACAATCTGCTGATGGCATGCCTGAACTGTTGGGAGAATTACACATAACACACATTGTTTATTCTTCACTTAGTTCTTGTTTCAATTTTTATTGTTTGTGAAATTTTCCGTAAAGGAACTTTAAGTGGATTATTTGGATTCTACTATGTACTTACAAGAATGTTTTAAAATTACTAGGCACAAACTTTATTTTGGATTGGATTTAATGACATATTCTGATTTATAATCAACTTTTCTGAGTTGTTAAAGAGAGACCATTAAAATCAGTTAATATATTTAGAAACATTTAATGAAAATTATTTATCTAGGTTTGTATTCCATTCAAAAAATCTATTACGTAACTTAGTTAGTGATATTTATGGCTGAAAAGAGCAGCTCAAACTGAATGAGATAATACCATTCCCTGCAGATAAGCTAAAGAATCCATGCCGAATAGATCAAAAGTCAGAACTAGGGAGCTACTTATGCTGAACAGAAGTGGTATCCGACTTAACACAAGGTTTCTCACTAAGCATTGCGGATTCAAAAAGCATTTATCAAACCCAGATATTACTTGAGGCGATAACTGTAGACTTTATTACGAAAAAAATTAAACAGCAGAACATATTCTGTGTCACTGTGATAGTCTCGCCAGATTCAGATATCGAGTGGCGTACTAGAACTACAGCACGCTGAGTGTGGGTCAAATTAAGAAATATTTAAAAAAAGTGTAGTTGCTCAGTTTCAAAAATAGTGCTTCAAACTATCCTTAAATTGTTTGCAGGTGAGTTGCTTACTTCAAAATCAACATAGAGGTTTAATTCCACCTGCTATGAAGAGCTATAGGTTAATACGTATTATTATTATTGTTGTCGGATCTATTGTGCTTTCTTCTGGGTTTAGAGTAGATCTCTAAGCCCTGTTGCGTCAATAAAAAGGAGTATAGAACCTACTTTACGGTAGGATAATACGTATCTCACAGGCGAATAAATTAGTAAACTTAGTTTTAGAATGACTACAAAATAAGTCAAAATAATTTTAAAATTAGCATACTTCAAATATTTATCACTAGAATCATATCATTGTTTTACAATCATGGTTAAAAGCATTATTTCTGATTTTATTAAAATTTGTGCATATTTATATCCGCCCTAGCAATACGGTCTATGTGTACCATGTACTTTCTAAGGCGTTTTTCGAGTTAATATAGCTGCTAGTTTAAAGTATGACAATGATTTCTTCATATCGCAGTATGTAGAGATATTAAGACTTACTTAACCGACTTAACTAATTTAAAATTTGTTCGATAGTTTCAAAATTTAATATGCATTTACGTTTATCATACGTAATTAGGTTAGGTTATACTGATGATCCTAGGGGGATCCACTTAGGCCCATAGGCACATTGTGCTACCGTATTATTGATAATAATCACTAACTGCAGCTTAAATGAGATTAATTTATTAGTTTATATATAAAATTTAATTAATTTTATTTAATTAATTTTATTTAATTAATTCATTTAAATGATATTAACCAAAATTACAATATGTACAATAAAAACTAAAGATAGTTATTCTCTTGCAATCTATAATTTCTTATATTTAACTTATATTATATTACATTATTTATTGTATTTAAGCTTAAAACGAATGATTTATTTAAATGTAAGCCATTTGTGATTTATATATGTGCATCCACAGAAGTGCAATTTAAACTGTTGCATCCGAAGCCACCTGAGTCCGTGTGCAGTCTGCCATGCGAACGTGGTCAAGCGAAAAAATATGTTGAGGGCGAAAGCTGTTGTTGGCACTGTTTCAACTGCTCCATGTACCAAGTAAGTGAACAGAATGAATCCAAAAGAAACCACTGGAATTGAATAACCATGAAATTCAATTTATTTGTGCAAATTTTTTTCACATCGGAAATTTATTTGAAAATTAGAATCATGAAAAGATTTTGCTGAGAACACAACAAAAGCTATATTATTGCATTTCTATGAGAATTCTCAGATAAATTGAATTTAAAATATTATTGGCTAGTGTTTTAATTTAAGAACTTCAGTACATAGAGAAACATTTAAAGAATGAAATACACATATAAATAAGATATTGTTTAATAAAATAAAATTTGTTAACAAAATTTTTTAAGTGTAAAAATTTAATATAAAAGAAACTTTCAAACGATATATAATAACACTAAGAATCTATGAGATACTTTACAAGTATCAGCTTATGCATTATCATTATCATTATCGAACATATCAACAATATTATCGGAATTATTGTAAAAATACAAATTTTTCATCATGCCCGTCTATTGAAGTGGACAACAAATCATTTTCCTCTTACTATAGCGAACTTATCCTTCTTATCCTTTACATAAAAACGCCATTATCGATACAATGTTAAGTAAATAAAGAAATCATTAGTCAATAGTATAAAATACGTAGTAAATAGATACGTTGTTACCTTGGAACAATAAAATACAGCAAAAGATCTGCTGACATTGACATTTTATTTGTGTTTTGTTAAACTGTTTTCCCAACTTGTTTATTTTTCATAGATACGACATCCAATGGATGAGACACAATGTCTTACATGTAAACTAGGCACCCTGCCCGATATCAGCAAACAATTTTGCCAGACAATACCGGAAGTTTACTTACGCCCAGAATCAGCCTGGGCGATTGGAGCTATGGCATTTAGTGCAACTGGCATATTGGTGACGCTTTTTGTTGTGGGTGTATTTGTTAGGTGAGTGGAAAATATATATATAACATAAGCATAAGCCATAAGAAAGGATATGACAATCTTAAACAAATCTTGAATAAATTGCTTAAGTATTAAATGTGTAAGTTATTTATAGATTTCAGTTTTACTCAAGCTTAAATACTTATTTTAATACCTTTTTATGTTATTTCAAAAATAACCCAAAATAACTGAAAACAAATTAAAAAGTTAACCAAAAACCATTAAAAATTTCATTTTGAAGTCAAGCAGCTGCCAACAAAAATTTTAAATCTTCATTAGCAAATTTTTACGAGTTTTTGGTTACGGAATTGGTTGGTTGGTCGAATATTGTTTCTTGCAGTTTAACTTCAAACTGCTACAGCGGCATTTTATGGCCTCATAATAAATTTGCCGGCAACAGAAATCATAAAAAAAGCCTCTCGTGTTAATTCCGCATTTTTACAGCATAAAAGCCTGAATAATGGCGAACTTGTATACTTTTAGGCACAATGACACTCCAATTGTTCGCGCTTCTGGTCGGGAACTGAGCTATATTCTTTTAGCGGGCATTTTAATGTGTTATGCAGTTACTTTTGCTTTGGTGCTGAAGCCAACGAACATTGTGTGCGCTATACAACGGTAAGTAAGAGAAAAGTATTCATTTTTAGACTAAGTAACCTCAAATGTATGCCTAAGCTCATAGGGACCTTTGGTGGTTTATAATAGAATAGAGCTTTTTAACTTCACACCTCGATATAACTACTTCATACAACTTCTTCATCTATGCAACCATCACCACAAGATGAAACTATTTAAGATTGCAGAATGTCATCTCTGACGAAAGCGGAATAGCACTTCTATTCATATTGCTTGTAACTGTCTAGATTTTACCGGATACGGTGGTGGGAGCTTCCAGTGCCGTCTGATATTAGAGAAATACTCTGGCCTTAACTTAATTATATATATATATATATATATGTATATACTGAATCTTTTAACTCCTAAGAGGAGCATAGGGCCGCATATTTATTACGGTTTCGTTAATCAGTTGGTTTAAGATTGATTGGTTCTGGTGTTGGTGCTGCCAACTGTTGCCTCCAGATCGACAGTAAATATTGTGACAGTACTTCTTTTGAAGGTCTACGAGCGCCGTTGTTGACCAGTTACGGTTGCTCCGTCGTCATCTCTTTTACAGACTCCTGTCTAAGCATGCAACTCTATCCGCAACCTACCACCTCAAAATATCCAGTGGGTAGCTTGCAGGTAGGGGTTTTTAAGGAAGTGACCTTCTTCCAACTGTTTGGTCCGCGGGAGGTGGCAGAATGTTTTTTGTTCGACTTTGCTCAGCTGTAGGATGAAAGATCTATCTCAATCGGTTTGCGTCACTGGAAACTTATAGTAACTTCGTAGTAATGACAAAGAGAAAAGCATTTAGTTTATTTTTATAGAATTTTTGAAGATGTCAAAGCAATTAATAAATAAAATGAAAATGTAATTAAAATGAATAAGTAATTTGTTAAAAAGCAATTTATGAACTCTATGCCCTTTTTCCAAAGAGAAGCCAAACATTATCTCTTGTAGTTACAATGTACAACGGACTAAACACATAGATATAAATATGTGTAATAATATATAGAGATAATTGTGCCGATTTCTAATGCAATTTTTATTTGAATGACGTCATGATTTTGTGATTTTCAATAATTAAAAAATTTGAATAAAAAATTAAAATATAAAATATGGACTCAATTCAATTTTATTTATGCATCACTCCTTTCGATATCAACAGTTTCAAGCTGTTATAAAAACATTAATATTATAAATATGCGAAATTTTATGTTATGTTTATGCAAATTAAACATTATTGAATTAATTTATAATTAATTTTTTTGATTTACTTATTCACAGCTTCAG
>NC_051847.1:4451320-4462277 GCF_002237135.1 Teleopsis dalmanni | reverse complement strand
ACATGAAATATTATGGCAATGCAACAGCCGAGGGCGCGCAAATACCTTTTAACTTTCTGATGATCAATTGGTTGACAAACGATTCAGATGCATATCATTATGCAGAAACAGTGAATACTTGGTTGAAAAATATGCCTGAAGGTAGAACAGCGAATTGGGTGGTAAGGACACAATAAATGCACATTATATTTTATGTTTAAAACTAAAACGATTTATTATCGAAATATATGGAATTTTAGATTGGTAATCATGATCAAAATCGTGTTGGTTCGCGTCTTGGCGCTGATCGTATTGACATGATGAATATGTTAATTTTAACACTACCTGGTTGCAGTATTACTTATAATGGTGAAGAGATTGGCATGACTGATGTTTGGATTTCGTGGAAAGATACTGTGGATCCCTCTGCTTGTCATACAAATCCAGATACATATGAAAAATTTTCGCGTGATCCCGAACGTACACCCTTTCAATGGAGCGACGAGAAAAATGCTGGCTTCAGTACAGCTAATAAAACATGGCTACCAATATCGGACATGTATAAAGAAGTGAATGTCAAACGAGAGCGCGGCATGTCACTTAGCCACTTGAATGTATATAAGCGGCTACAGGAGTTGCGTCAAGAACCAACGCTACGACATGGCGACGTACTAGTAAAAGCGGTTAATAATGCAGTGTTGGGTGTTAAACGGTAAGTTTGATTTAAATAATAATAAATTTACTAATTACTAATTATTCATATAAAATTTTAGAACTTTATTGAATGATCACACTTATGTCACTGTGATGAATATATTTGACAATGTGGTTAATGTAGACTTGAGCAATGCTTTCGATGGTCTGCCAAAGCAAATGGAATATGCCATTATAACTTCAAAGTCCAGTGCAAGAATAGGGTAAATGAAATGATATATAATTATTGTTAATATGAAAATATTTTTTGATTTTCAATTTTAAATCTTGCAGAAATTTAGTTAACATTTCGTCATTACGTTTATTACCCAAAGAAGCTGTGGTATTGCGTTCACCTACTAAATTGACAACAACGGTTGGGTATTACACATATTACTCACCAGAGGATCAAGTGTGAATAACATATGTGCTGTTATTAGATATCGATTTATATATAATTGTAGTTTTATTAATTTAACTATTAAAAACATCGCATAAATTATTTAGTATCAATTATGTAGTTTGACATTGAAAAACTTATAGCATCAAGATTTATTATAATATGGTATATATCAATGATATAAGAATTTGTTGAGTAATGTTGTTTTAGGAAAAAACTTTAATAACACTAACATCAAAGAGGACCGTATCCTAAAATATGTTCCCAACCTTCGAATGAAATTTTATTAGAAGAGCTCACATAAGAAACACTTAAATTTCTTCGCCTCCTCCTTGATTATTATAGATCTCCTTGATTATAACAAATTACGAATCCAATAGCAGACCATCGAATATGTTTAGGTGTCAAATCCTCTATTACACAATTATGAGTTGAAAAATATCTCAAGAACAAAGGATTGAAACTTATTATACTCTTCATACTTAAGATGCGTAGTAACTTCAAAGTATATGATAAGAAAGATATACAGGTTAACCTGCTAAACCTTATCTTCTAACAGTGATAACAATGTTTTATGAATTTTGATGTTTATATAGAAGTTTTTACAGAAAGTGTGTGCGTTAATCATGCGAATACTTCCATCTATCTGGTGCTGTTAGCTTGCATATATTTTCCGTTTTATTTAATTGGCTGTTGTTTATTTTAATAAATCTATTTCAGCTACGTTCTTGCACATAAGTTAAGTTAAGAAAGTTAATTTCATATCTTTTTTATTTTATTAAAATAAAACTATCTTAATATTGGAAGCAATTTTTTTTTTCAATTACTTTTAACTGAAGTATAAAAAGATGTTCGAATGGCAGAAAAAATGAAGTAAATTAGAGAACATTTAGTAACAATTTTTAAACTAATAATAATTTATTTATAATTACAAGTCGGAAATGTAATGTAATTGGACTTACAATTCGTTATTAAACAACTTTATACTACCTATTATTTTCAGTTTTTATATATGTAATTTAATATTAAACGTTTAATACGTTTATTATAATTAAATAATTGTTTTTATTGCTTTTAATTAACTTCACGATAAGTTCACATTTTTTTGTAGTGTTAACGATCCATAAGTTTCTACTTAGTATTTGGTTTATAAAAGTACGAGTATCATATAATCATATAATAAATATTTAAAATAAAAAATAATGAATAAATAACTTAAGATTTTTATAACGAGTAAAAATGTAAGTGTTTCGAGATAATGCTTTTCGAAAGATTTCTGACCTTACTATTGAAAAAATAGTTATCTATTAATGTAAACAATGGAAAAATTCAAAATAAAAAAATCACGAAAAATGTTAAACAAATTAGCAAACAACTTCTGAGCAAATGACGATTCCAATCGAAATCAATGATATCAATGAAATCTATAAAGAAATTAGATTTCTAATTAAAACACTTATGTAGTATCGTGATATTACACAAACAATTCCACTCAAAATTTAACTCATAACTGCAGTAGAAGGTACTCATCAGTTTAGCCCATTTGAGGCGAACTTTTATAAGAGATTCGTCAGTAGCACGGAACAGTATTTAGTCGATCGAACTTGACACATAAAGCAGCTCCAGTTTGATGGCTTTAATTTAGTTATATTTTCATTAAAACTATAAAATCATTGAAAATGCAGTTTTCCTTAGCAATAATAATATTTTTTATAATTTTTTTTGTACACCGTACTGAGGCTTGTAGCGGAACAGGTGGTGCCGTGCAAGGAACTGCTAGGACCAGTAAGGATTGGTGGCAACTGGCACAATTTTATCAAATTTATCCGCGCTCATTCATGGACTCTGATGGCGATGGTATAGGCGACCTCAAAGGTATCACTTCAAAGTTGTCATATTTGAAGGAAATTGGAGTTGCAGCGACTTGGTTATCGCCCATCTACAAGTCTCCGATGGTGGACTTTGGTTATGATATAGCAGACTTTTTTGATATACAACCGGAATATGGCACATTAGAAGATTTTGATAATTTGATCAAAGAAGCCAATACACTCGGGCTAAAAATTATTCTGGACTTTGTGCCAAATCATTCAAGCGATATGAATGAATGGTTTAAGAAGTCAGTGCGACGTGAAAAGGGTTATGAGGATTATTATGTTTGGCATGATGGATATAAAAACGAGAACGGAGAACGTGTGCCGCCCAGTAATTGGGTAAGAACAAGAAGATTTTCAAAGAAATTAAATGCATTTGAAGGATTTGAGAGTTAATGTATTTTATAACCTCGAGGTAAACTTTGTAGTAATAGCTAACAGTTAAAAGTAATTAGTATGGGAGTTTAATAATGATAATTTTTGAAATTATAAGGAAAAAAGAATTAATTATGTTATTATTACAAAAAAAGAATCAAAAACTTCAGACGATTTTGAGTTATTTTCTTTTATTTATAAAAACAAAACGATTTGTTTTGTAACAGAGCATTTGTTTATATATTTAGCTGCAAGCTTTCCGTGGTAGTGCCTGGGAGTGGAATGAAGATCGCCAGCAATATTATCTTCATCAATTTGCAGTACAGCAGCCTGATCTGAACTACCGAAATCCAGCAGTTGTGGCACAAATGAAACGTGTACTCACATACTGGTTAGATCGTGGCGTAGCGGGATTTCGAGTTGACGCTGTGCCTTGGTGCTTTGAGGTGGTCCCTGATGCAAATGGCAGATATCCTGATGAGCCACTTAGTGGTTTTACTGATGATAAAGATGACTCTGGCTATTTGAATCATATCTACACACAGAATCAACCAGAAACTATTGATATGGTCTATCAGTGGCGACAGTTATTAGATGATTATCAGCGAATACATGGTGGCGATACGCGTGTGCTAATGATCGAAGCATATCCGCCGTTGGACGTAGTAATGAAGTTATATGGCAATAGCACAACTCAAGGCGCACAAATACCATTCAATTTTCAATTTATTGTGGATGGAAATGCTGATAAAAATAATACACAACTACCAGCTAAAGAATTTGTGCGAATTATAGATAGTTGGATGAATCTCATGCCAGCTGGCAAAACACCAAATTGGGTGGTAAGTGGATCGCAATATTTATCGAATTGTATGAACATATATACATACTGTACGTATACGTGATGATTGATTTTTATAGATGGGCAATCATGATCAGAGACGCGTGGGTAGCCGTTACGGTGAGCAGCGTATTGATATCATGAACATGATACAAATGTTTTTACCAGGTGTGAGCGTTACATACATGGTGAGAATGTAGTTTTTAAGTGAAATACATGAAATAAGTTGATATTTTGCAGGGTGAGGAAATTGGTATGTTGGATTTGGATATTTCATGGGAAGATACACGTGATCCTGCAGCTTGTAATTCAAATCCTCAAATTTATGAACAATTTACGCGTGATCCATGTCGCACACCATTCCAATGGAGCAACCAAGAAAATGCAGGCTTCTCCACAAACAGTACAACTTGGCTACCCATTAATCCAAATTATGTTTCCGTCAATATGGAGTCAGAGAATACTGATTCTAAGAGTCATTTAAGTATTTACAAGCAATTGTCAGAGTTACGAAAAACCCAAACGCTGCAATATGGAGACGTTAAGTATGGAGCCGTTAATGACAATATTTTGGCCATAAAGCGGTGAGTTAAATATAAGGCTTCACGGGTATATTTCAAGTATCGTTGATGTTTTTGAAGTTTAAAAAACATATTTTTAACTTCTTTTATTCATTCCATTATTTATGGTTTTTTGTGTGAAATTGTGTTTATTTTTATTGACTGCTAAACAAATTAATTCTTACAATATTAAAGTTCCTTGCCCGGTGAGAAGACCTATATTTTGTTGGCCAACGTTTTGAGTGGTGAAATGACTGCGAATGTCAGTAATTTACTACGTGTCAATGGCAATTTTAATACGAAAATTGTCAATACGATATCAGCACGCAGGGAGGGGTGAGTAACTTTGGAAAACTTTCCAAACATCCCTCCTAATTATTTTATTTATCATTGATGGAAATTTTTTTACATTTTGTATTACAGCAACATAGTATCTGTAGATAACTTCATTTTACAATCCTATGAAGCCATCATCGTGGAGTCTCCATAGTAGTTATGAGTTCTAATCTTAAATTCTTGAATAATGTAGCATAATTAAATTTAATTGAATAAAGTTAAACTTTTAATGACCAAACTTGCCTTTGTACATTACTTGCATTTATAGAGGCTGTTGTGGCAGTTGAAACCAACGGAGCTGTTGAACGGAGCAACCTACGAAATGAGCCACGTTTTTGATTATCACTTTCATTATTAAAACTTTTTGTAATGTAAATTCTTTTTAAAAAAATAATCAAGCGTGATTGATAACTCAAACAAATCACGCATTCTGCTCATTATGCGTAGCACATCTATGTATTGCCATGTATTGCCACAGTTCCTCCGGCACTGCGGCTCTTAGAGATTTCTTCTTCGAGCACTGCCATTATTAGGCAACACGTTGTAAATATGTCAGGTATACATGATGACAACAACTTTATCATTTAGGCCAGCTGCACCATCATCACTACACGCTTTAATAAAGACTTTTTTCCACATCTAATTTGGCTTTTTTCATCATTTGTTTCCCTTCGTTTATTATAAATACGTTCTGTTAATATTATGAGCTTGCAACTTCTGAAGGATTTCGGTAGTTTCAGTTCCATCTGTGGGGGTGTACACAAAAAAGATGTATTGAAATTTCTGTCAAAAGTTGTTTCCTGGGTGAAAAAAATACTATGTTGTTCTACTTAAATTCAAAGTTGAACATTTTAAGATGTTTTCATATCTCATAAATAAAGTATTTTTATACTCTTAATACAATACTAGTAGGAAAAGTACCGAAAAGTTTATGTTATAAGATATTTTTAAGTAAGTTTATGTACAGAAAGAATGATTAGCTATTAGTTATATTTGTATATCTTCCACTTTCGTACCATTAAATAATTTGTGTGCTGAGACGTAGGTATAGTCTGTTGCAATATCTAGTTTCTAGAGTTTCAATGACATTTTTTCTTCAAGAATTTCAAATAAAGCGAATGAGCTTCATAGCTTAATATTTATTATTCTATGAAATAATGAAACTATTTGAAGTTGTCTTGATTTAGGAAGCAAAAATAAACGATATTTGAAGGGAATGTGAATATGAATACTAAACACTATAATGCTTACACAATGTATGGTACTAATTTTATCATTCTGTATTTGTAGTGATCGTAAAGTCTACATTTGAGAATCTACCTTATGTCTCTTGGTATAAAATATACCATAAACAGGTATCAGTTGTCTTTAATTTTTTCTTTAGTGAATCTTACTTGAATGTATCTAAAACAACATTCGGCTATTAAGTATTAGGAATTAGAATATCACTGCTTAGCTAATACGGTTTTTTAATTATTAAAATGCTTTCTACAGAAAATTTCAATGCTGTTTGTTGACACTATTTTTTAGTTCAGATTCACAAGAGAGTGTCGCCTAACATCACAAGGATGCTATTTGCTGTGTTCCTGAACAAAGCAATATTTTGAAGGGAATGAACTAGCAGATGAGATGGCCAGAAGGGGTTCTGAACTGCATATAAGGAAGGACGACCACTCAGTACAAACACCGATATACGAACTGTTTAGAATCATAGAGGAATTTACCAATGTGTTGACTAAAAATTTATGTGCTAATCGCGACTCTGTGAAATCTTTATAACCTTTTGGCCTAGGTTGGAAAAAATAAAACGAAAAAACTCTTAGGCTTCAGTAAACCTGCAGTTCGTGTATTTACTGGAATACTAAAGAGGCACTGTGCTAATGCACCTATGCTCCAAAGGTGACGAGTTCCAATAAGTGGATTATACAGAAGTTGCCACGATGAAGTCGCAGACAAGGCGACTTCAATTGCTTGAGAATTTCTTTTTCATTGGGCTGAAGAAGACAACGAAATAAAACTTATTGGATCTCCTCAACTTCATCTGGAAAACCAAATAGTTTAATAAGGATAATCCACGAAAATAACGGAGGTTAGCAACTCGCCTCTCCCTGCAAAATCTTTTTGGGCATCACAATGGACAATATATACCTCCGAGTGGAAGTGTTGCTAAATGTCAGCCCGCGCGTTCTTAACCTAACCTAGCTAGCTACTTTCGGCTATATTATCGTTAACAGTTAGTTAACAGTTTGACTGTTGTTTATTTGAATCTATCTTAACATAAGGAAATTTCGTGCATACAGATATTGTAAAAATATCTATAAGTCAACATAATTTTTAGTAAGAATTTGGCTGAATTACTTCAGTAAATTAGTTTAAAAGTTTTTATACTATTGTAATTTGTAAAATGATTGGATCTAGAACTATCTACATATGCATCTAGATTGCATTTAGAACTCACATAATAATATAATAATACATCTTAGGTAATTTTAAGTTTTATAGAATGAAGAAATTATGTAGGCATCTATATTATGTATCTATCTGTTAAAGAATAATACTTTTTTTAAGAATCTTTTTATGCTATCAGTGTATCTACATTAGAAGGAAATATTTCATGATTCAACAAAATTAACCTTATTCTATACATGTCTTCAGCGTTTTCCTTAGTAGATACAGTTAAATTAAATTGTGGTTACACCAATCAAAAGCAACTTCCGTCGTCAACAAGAGTCGAATTTTGCGGCTGCTGAGCGTTCTTTAACAGGCATAAGTCAAAATATCAAGAGGACAAAAAACAAAAATATAAAAAACCTGGTGGAGACATGGAAAGCTGACATGGAAGCTGCGAACAAAAAGCGTTCCTTAGTTAATACAGAAATTAAATGCGCACCGATAGTGCCATGGTAACGTGTTCTGCTGGCTCCGAAAAATCGCTGGAATGAAACATGTGTTTCCACAAAAAGCGTAAAATGCCTTTGGGAATTCATTTTGTCAGTGACATGCACTAATTGTCTGTCAAGACCGTGTTACTTTTCGAACTTTATATCGTAGTGCGGTACATTTAATAATAAAATTCATACCAGCCACGCAAAAAGCCTGCCTACCGCTTTGAGATAATATTTGGGAAATGAAAATCTTTGTGACGTTTCCACCTCCCAACACAATTTGAGCGAGGATGAAACTGTTGCTGTTGCTAAAAGATTACATATAATCACTATTTTTCCTTTTACACTTCTTTATGTTTTAACACTGTTTCCACAGTTTTCATTAAACAAAACATTTGCAACACTTAAGCGTCCCTTCCGGAAAACTTTACCTGTTCCATTTGTATCAAAATATTGATTCGTTTTCTGCTTCTTGCCAGGAATTCTATTGTTTTTCATTGCTTTGGTAGTCTTTATCCCTAATTAATCAGATTATTTCAACTTTCTTTATATGAAAACGTAACTAAGTGAAATTTAAAGTTGAAATAGGAACTTAAAATTCAAAGTAACTTATGTTATTCAATGAAATCAAATAAATACTTAAAAATATTTCATCAACTACAAAGCCTTATACAAATAACAATTGATCTTGACATTCCATAAAGTTAACACTTTTAAGCCTATAATCGACACTATATATGATAAGATAATGTAGAAAATAATGAAATATGGATTGATTATTATTTGTACATTTATATTTCCAATATTGTATGATATATGTAGTGCAATTGTATAACATGTACTTCAGATTCACAAATGCTTAAGATTAGTTCAGAAACAGAATAAAATTTTCATTGATTTGATTAATTTAAAAATTTACAAACATTGAATGACTTTAGTTGAGTTACAAGTCAACAATGGACGTTTCAATATTAGGTGTAAGGTCATATATTGGTAAGATATTTAAGCCCAGTTCTAACTTTTTCAATTAATTATTAAATTCACTGATATATCCTTTAAAAAAGTGTTCAAAAAAAATACAATGAGATCACCATCTAAAACGTTTATAGACTCAGTAAGAACTCAGATATATGCTATGTTTAATATTACCGAAATGATAAGTAGTTCTTTTTAATCTTGCTCTTTGTGCATTGAAATGATTCTAATTACTATCTAGAGCAAAAATTTTAATTGATCCATCTACAGACCATCTGATCTTCCTTGTTTACAACTTCTACCCATATTGTTTTTTTGCAACTATCGTAATTGTGTCTAAATTTTTAGTGAGGTAGGTCCGAAGTGAGGTAGGTAAGTATACCTATATTAGAGATCAGTTTTATAAGATTTCTTACGATATTTAGTTTCTCAAGCATGCAAATATTGGTTCTGTGAGCAGCCGATGTAACCGATGTGTCCAATATTTTTCGAATAGGCAGTACTAAATTAAGAAATGTTTTAACTCTCATTATATTAAAAATTGGTAGAAATTCGATAAAGCACTTATCTCTTTTAAAAGTGGCATACAAATTTGCTTTTCTCCGGTCTTTCACTGTGATCGAAAAATACTTAGAAATTGTTTATAGAAATTGTTATCGCCTTCAAATTACTCAGTTCCCGATATAAGTCGGTGTCCTCGGATTAAGTTTTGAGAATATTGGGGAACGATATGAGTAGTATGCAAAAATCAAGAATTGTCCGAAGAATTGTTTGGTCTTTTATTGCGAACCACTTCACGTTAACGTTGATTTACACTCAGGTAATATGCTTTGGTAATATTTTAAACTAGCAGAAGGAATTTATAATGTACCTACCACAATTACTATAAACGAATAAAACTGTTAACATGACTTCGGTTTTTCAATGAATTTGGTTGGATATTTTTGGTCTTGACTTGTCTATTTCACGAATCACTGTTCCCGAATAGTTCCAGTTCCAGCACAAATTTTATATTATTTTAAAAGTCAAGAAAGATTGTTTGACAGACTTTAACAAGATGGTGTGTTGTTAAAAAAGTTAGTATTTTTGGCACCTCGATATCACTTATTCTATGTACAAACGACTTATACGAATGATGTGCAATAGTCAAGAAAACCCTAATACTCATTCTATCATCGAAATATATTTTCCAAAAACCATAAGCAATGAAAGTGGAATGGTTGCACTTGTTAAAATTGCTGTGGTCGGAAACATCTGTAAATGGAGTATTAAGAATAATCATCACTTAATCGAGTTATACAAATGTGGCACTTCTGCCAGTGCCTGCACGCAATAACCACAAGTGCAAAAAAGGATTCCAGATTGCTGCACTTTGCTACATCTTCCCTGTGTAGCAGCTTCGCAGTGTCTTCCAATAATTGCATTGAACACTTTTGCAATAATCTCAATGCAATGAGTCTTTGGTATTTGTTAGGTTGTTTATACTTTGCATAGTTCTATTTGGACGTGTGGAGACTAAATAGTATGAGTATGAGTATCAAACAGACTTCAAAATATTTTTCATGGCTTGGTACTGCAATCAAAGCTTAACATATTTTTATAACAATTTGGAGGTGATGAATTCTTCTAAAAACTCAATTCCATTTACAGGAAATTTCAAAATTAGTAAAGCAACAAAATTTAAAACCTTTGTTTTCTTATCTGTACAAAAGTAGCATTTACTCAATGGTAGTTTGTTCATTGGCCCTAAAAGTAGTTCACAAAATTAACTTCATTATGTCAAAATTTTAGGCAACTAGGACAAAATGTAAGTGTAAAAAGTGAAAAGTAACTAAGAAAGTAAATGTTGAAAGCTTGCGAAAAGAATTAAAAATGTTTGGAATGTAAGTCACGTCCTTAGAGTTACTGACAAGAGGTAAAAAGTCAGAAATTAGTTTTCTACTATTACTCCTTAAAACGTAAATGTACGGGTTTCAGTTTCTGAGATTTGTGATTAAAATGCTCATTGCGTTCCGAGGGGTACAAGGGGGTGCGGCATA
>NC_051847.1:4438969-4451220 GCF_002237135.1 Teleopsis dalmanni | reverse complement strand
GCTGGTGTGATTGGGTACAAAATCCAAAATAATCTTAACTCCAACTTCTTTAGATTTGGCTATTAAGTCCTCAAAATCTTGCATGGTGCCAAAAAGTGGATCAATTTCAGTAATATTAGATATATCATATCCAAAATCTGCCATCGGTGAGGTGAATATTGGGGAAAGCCATGTTGCTGCTATACCAATTTCTTTTAAATACGGCAATTTTTCTGCAATGCCTATAAAGAAGATTTGCAAATGAATAACATGGCAAAACAATAACAAGAAATTTAAAAACAATAACAAAATAAACCGATAAACGCAATACATTACTATATATATTATTTAAATACCTCTCAAATCTCCCACCCCATTTCCATCGCTATCACTAAAAGACCTTGGATAAATTTGATAAAAAGACGCCGTTTGCCACCACTTTTTTTCAGCATTTAATTCTTTTAATGTTTTCTCTTTATCCCAAGAAACAAAGTCGAAGTGAGCACGATAATTTGGAAAAACGCCAGCATATATCACGCTTAATGCGCAAATGAATGTCACCCAGTGCAGCAGTGATCCCGGCATGACTAAAAAAATATTCCACAAATCTCTCCACTTAACAACTCAGTGTTCACACGACGATTCACGAAACAAGACTGACACGAGAAAAAACATTATCCCGCAGAGTAACGAAAAAATCAAAATCAAAATAAAAATCAAAATAAAAATAAAAACATATGTTGACAACTTGGTTGGTGGTCGGTTGTCGGTGGGAGAGGCATTAGACACACGTTTCTCACAAATAATATATTTCGCTTTTTTATATAATATTGTGGTTATCATTAGGCTTATTTAAATATTATCGTCTGCTTATTGCTACCGCTTACCGCATTATGAGTTCAATAGCACCGTTAACAAGTGCATGTAGAGTAAGTCATATCACAGATAAGTACTGGTGTGCTCGGCTATAAAAGCACACTACATACTGCATAACAGAGGTGTGTTATATATACATATAGCACACAAATATATAACTACCAAGAGATAAGCATTGTATACATTCATTCCTCACGATATTCTTAATCATGCTGATAAATAATAATAATAATTCTAAATATGTATTTTTTAAATTAATTTAAAATGTGTGGGAACATATATTCACAGAATATAGCCTTTGTCCCAATGACAAATTTATCAACGCGTGAAAATAAATCACTACCATCCATTGAATGTCTGAGATAGCAAAATTTTTGATTGTTGTATATAGAATTTTTTTATTTAGGTTAGTTAATTAGTTAAATACTATTACAAAAATGAAAAAGTATAAATTTTCTCTACCGAACGTAGCACCACTACTTCATGGGGCATTAATGTAATGCTTTTAACTGAAGTGAAGTCACTAAAATAGAAATAGAAAATATAGATTTATTCTAATATATTTGTTATAATTTAGATGTTTTACCCTTTTCTTCTTGGTGACTTATCATTGACAAGTATGTATTCCAGTTCATTTGGAATTCCCTTGAAACTGTCATCCAAATTTATATATTGCACATGTTCAAACACATTGAGCAAAACAATATATACTTGTTCCCCATATAAGTAGCTATTAGTGAAAAAAAAATAATTCTTATTGTAGTACTATTTGTCCCTATTTGCCTCACTCACCGCTTGACACCTAATACATTAGAGTTTACTGCCTTTACTTCAGCATTGCCATCTTGTAACACTTTTTCCGATCGCAAAACCTGTAGTTGCTTAAAAACATTCAAATGACTGAATGTTATACCACGTTGTCGTTTAACATTAACCAACTCATAATCTGTACCGACAGGTAACCAAGTAGTTTCGCCAGTTGAAAAACCAGCGTGCTTGGCATCACTCCATTGGAAGGGCGTACGAGCAGGATCACGTGAGCGGTACTCATAACCATCTTCGAACCCGTTACAAGCTTGCGGATCAACAGTATCATTCCATGATATCCACACATCAGTCATTCCAATCTCTTCCCCATTATAAGTAATACTGCAACCGGGCAAAGTGAGTAGCAATATATTAAATAAATCTATGCGTTCGCTGCCAAAACGTGAACCTACACGATTTTTGTCATGATTTCCTATCTGAGTGTGAAAAAAATGTTCATACACATAGCACTAAATCGTCTTGATAACTACATACCACCCAATTAGCACTTCTTCCTGCAGGCATACGATCTAACCAAGCATTTATTAGCTCGGCGTAATGATAGGCATCGGAACCGCTCCACAAGTAACTTATCATTTGAAAGTTAAAAGGAATCTGTGCACCTTCAGCAGTATCATTACCGTAGTAGTGCATCATTGTGTCAATTGGTGACCAAGCTTCTACCATTAAAATTCTTATCAGTATAAAGATGAAGAAAGAAAATAGGCATCAACATCAACTCCAAAAAAGTCAAAATATGAGCTGAATACCTTTCATCTCCACCGTTTTCCTTTTGAAAATCGTCCAATACTTTGCGCCATTCATACACTAAATGTGGTGTTTCTGGTTGATCAACCGTGTATATATGATCTACATAACCATAATCCTCAGGATCATTATTCCAATCATTTCGTGGTTCATCGGGATAGTTGCCATCTGCATCAGGGGCTATCTCAAAACCATGGTGTATGGCATCGACTCTGAAGCCATCAATTCCCTTACGCAACCAAAATCGTAAAATTTCCTAAAACCAAAAATTCTTCACAGCCTTAAATTTTTCCAAATACCTTTAAGTTACTTACATTCATAGTCTCGCGTACTTGTGGATTACGAAAATTGAAATCCGGCTGCTTTTTATGAAATTGATGTAAGAAATATTCTTGCCTGCCTTCGTGCCATTCCCATGCGGACCCACGGAATACACTTACCCAATTGTTGGGTGGAGAGCGTACACCGTTTTCAATTTTACCTGGATGCCAAACATAGAAATCCTTATATTCGGGGTCTTTTGCGGCTGATTTAATAAACCATTCACACTCATTGCTGGAATGGTTTGGCACGAAATCCAATATAATACGCACACCCAACTTTTTTGATTTTGCCATCAATTCATCAAAATCTTCCATGGTGCCAAAGAGCGGATCAACTTTTGTAAAATTTGATATGTCGTAACCAAAGTCAGCCATTGGCGACTCTAAGAACGGTGACAGCCATGTGGCTGCAATCCCAATTTCTTTTAGATAAGCTAAACTATCCGTCACACCTTTCAAATCGCCAATACCATCACCATCACTGTCTTTAAAAGAACGCGGATATATTTGATAAAATGAAGCTGTTTGCCACCAAGCCTTGGCAGCCAGACTAATATCAGTTGCGCCAAAGCAAAACAAAAACACTAAGACCCACTTAGGACTCATCGCGACGACCGTTCGCTTGAGTCTAATAATTTCTCAAAATTATTTGTGTCCAATTGTTTTTACAAAAATATTAAAAACTACTTTGTTTTTCGTCCAGTTTATATTGTAGCGAACCTAATCTTTATTGCACTAAAGATAAAGGCAAAAATAAGTTAAGATTAGTTCATAAATAAAAAATGTTTCGAATTACCTATATTTCATATTGATTGATATAATCAAAGATTTCCAACTAATGTTAAAAATTAAAGCACTTGCACTTAAATGTATATATGTCAAACATATGAACCCGGTATATAAATATGATCTAACGAGTAGTAATTAGCACTGCAATGAATTTATAAGGACTCAATCGCATAAATCGTATTCTGATAAGAGTGGTTCAATTAAGATTAAGTGTTAACTTTATATTGTACAGTAATTTGATTATGATTATGCTTTAAATATGAAATTAAACAACTTATATTTTTGTCATAACTATTAAAATTTACAATTGTTTATATCTAATAAGCCATCTATTCTCCAGAACGTACACTTTTTGCAAAGTATGTGCAAAGTATATAGACAAATAACTGAATATTATTTTTAGTCCGGCTTACAGATTTCTTCTGTAATGTTATTGTATTGCGTATACATACACATATGTAGGTATATTTATATTATTATATATTTACAATAATTAATATTTATATTGTTTACTGCAATTCGATTTGATTTGATAACAAATTAATTATATTCCAATAAATACTTAATCATATATTTGAAGTATATAGTATATATTTCAATGAGATCACATTTAATCAAATTCAAACCTTAGTTGCATAAGTTATGAAGCCTCGTAATGCTTAATAATTGGTTTTAAAATATATCTCGTACTTTTACTAGATTACTTAAGTAGTTCCACTTTGTCCAAAAACGAACAATTTCAAGTAATCTTTCTCTTCTTTATTGCGGCTATAAAATTTAGCAGACACGCAGGTATTATAAAAAACTCATTAAAAAATATTTAATCTTTCTTTAACCTTCAAATGGAGCCTTGTAGAAAATTGTGGCTTTTTACAATCTCTTATCACCTATCATCGAGCTAATGTATATCACCCCATACAAATCAAATTGGGACTTAAGTATTAGGTATTTCAAGAAGTTTTCGATATGGCAAACAGAGTGACTTAGTCATCGAAGTGGACTGAAGTGTTCTGTTTGTTTATTATGTAGAACTTGATGAAGTTGATAACTTAAATGATGGGTAAATACTTCGGTACACAAAAATTATTTATAATAGGATTTTTGTTTATTTTGTGTCACACCTTCATTGAATTTTTATTGACTTAAGTAATTAAATAGAGGAAAGCATATAATGATAGATTGATTGCAAATATTCACTTATTTTATATATCTATTAACATTGTTCTCTTAAATAATATTTCTGTCAATACGTTTTTACTTACCCCGTAAATCTCCAACGCCATCATTGTTAGTATCTTTGAACGATCTTGGATATATTTGATAAAACGAAGCTGTTTGCCACCATGCTTTTGAGCCTAACTTTTTTTCAGTACTTGTCTTTTTTAATTTTATGTACTCAATATTTTCATATTTATTATTGTAATTAGCATTAGAAACACTAAAAAGAATAAACGTTAAAGCTAAACACCGGTAAAATGATTCCAAGCGTAAAGGCATCGTTACGAATATTGACTCAAGTTCTCGTAAATCACAACTGAATTAAATAAATAACCACAAACTTATCTGATCGCTCATTAAAATAATTTTCATCAGGTCAACTCGGCGCTTCTCTCAAATACAGCGTTTTGACGAGGAATATTTAAATTAAGCGTTCGAAATTACAAAACATTTATAAAATGAGATGAATTGGATTGAAAATGAGATGACAACTTTTTAGCTTATGGCACAGCCAACGTATGATGACACATGATTCAATTGATCTTAATTAAATACGATACACCTAAAATGTAAAGCACCTTATAAATTGATTATATTTAATAGTTAATTTATATAATTAATGCATGCAACATTATTTTCAAATTTTCACTCAGCTCAAATATATGTAAAAACTATTTCTTTATATATAAATTAATTTTTGTTGCAAAAATAGAATCCCCAATCATAAAGTAACTGCACATAACATTGATTATCTAGTCGAAATGACCTGCTATCGGATCCCTACATGAACCTGTTGTAAACTGCACAAAAATATACCAGTCAACTAATTCAACTAAAGCGTAATATGCTTAGCACTGCAGTATCGGTATTGACAGGTCACTGCATAAAAGGAAAACATGCTATTAAAATGGATTTACCCTATAATGACTTTTGTCTTTGTTGTAGCTTCTGGAGATGAGGAAGTAACCGTTTTCTACCTCATATGCCAATGCCCATCTTTAGCTAGGAGAAGATCTAATGTCTTCGGGACTCCTTTTTTACCTTACCGGACTTAGTCAAATTTATAGAATTGTTAGGTTCGTTCATCTTCACCTAATGGAGGAGTCATGCCTTTCGAAGTTGCTCGTACGCTGACCTCTAGTCAAGTGAGCTTTGCGCACAAGGCCAGCACTCTAACCTAACCTAATCGAAATTAAGTGAGATGAATATATTATTATATGTCCAGCTATAGATTTATTTCATTAAGAACTTGGCCATCAATGTAATTTAGTTTATAAAGTCTTATTGACTTTATGGACAGTATATTAATGTCCATAATATAACAAAATATTAATGTTCAATATTAATGTAAATAGAATGCTTGAAGTTAATATAAAAGACCTTTCTGGCCCTTTCCAAGGCCGGAGTATACTCAGGGTATCCTAAGGTGTTAATGCAAGATTTCCAAAATTTGCTTAGGAAAAAAAATTGTGTCAGATTTATATGTGGAACACAACAATTTAGATTATACTCTTCACCTTATTTATGACTTGAAAGTCCTACAAGACTATGATAATAAAAAAAAATATTACAATTAATTCTTTACAATTACAAATCCAAAAGAACAAAGCGAACTTGTTAAATAAAGAATAACATGATGAATAAAATAAACTATCATTTATAATATATAGGTAAATTGTCGAAGTTAGGAGTAAATTACGATTTAATTACTTAATTTATATTCAGGAAAAACATTTTTTTCTCCATTTACTACTATAGAAAGATTTCATTAACAATATACTTTAGATTTTTTTTTTAATTTTTTTTTTTATAATTTTCTTCTGTAAATATTTAAATAGCAAAACAAAAACTAATATAAAAAAAAGAAACACCGAGAAAAAAAACAAGAGGTACTCACCGCAGTCGTTGAGATGACGTCACCGCTCCTCAATTTACATAATATAAGCTTAATTATTACTTAATTATTATTATAATTTTTATTATTAACTTAATTATATCTTCAAAAAAAAATCCAATTAGACCTAGTTTGTCTAACATTTTATTCACATTTACTCCATAAAAATTTTATATGTAATATGTTTCTATTTATTAATACTGAATAATAATATTTTAAAGACAAAAAAACTCAAGTGGACTTAGATTATTTGCTTTGTTGAATTTACAATTGTTTCATTAAAAACAAAAAAAAAAAAATAAAATTAAAAATAAAGTAACTAACAATTCATACATATGAACATATAAGTTAGGCAAAAGAAACTATGTAATATTAAAATATTACAAAAAAAAGAGCGGGGTACAAAAAAAAGGAGTTAACTACTAAGTCCACTAATAATTAATAAGATAGATCATACAATTTACATAATATAAGCTTAATTATTACTTAATTATTATTATAATTTTTATTATTAACTTAATTATATCTTCAAAAAAAAATCCAATTAGACCTAGTTTGTCTAACATTTTATTCACATTTACTCCATAAAAATTTTATATGTAATATGTTTCTATTTATTAATACTGAATAATAATATTTTAAAGACAAAAAAACTCAAGTGGACTTAGATTATTTGCTTTGTTGAATTTACAATTGTTTCATTAAAAACAAAAAAAAAAAAATAAAATTAAAAATAAAGTAACTAACAATTCATACATATGAACATATAAGTTAGGCAAAAGAAACTATGTAATATTATAATATTTACTCTATAAGAGAGATAGTGAAAAAAAAAAAATATTTGTACGCTGGGGCTATGTGCCAGAGCGAAGTTGTTGTAGCTGTGGTAGCGGCTGCTAGCGTCTGAATTGTTGTTACTGTTGATGATATAGCTGGCGCGATCGCCAGCAATTCTGCTGTTAGATGTTTAATCAGAAGAATCACGAAACATAACCCCGTTAAAGTCACCAACTAAACCACTGATTTGAATTTTCGTTTTAAAAAAATGAGTTTTTTTTTTCTATTTTTTTTTTTTATTATTATATTTTTTTTTTATTTCCGGTTAGTTTATTTCGTCCTTTTAGGCTTTAGTTATTTAGTTTTATGTATTTATATTTTTTTCAAATTTTTCCTTTTTTTTTCTTTTAATTCTACACGCAAATTAAGTTCGATTGGAGTCCACGCTAAGTTGTAGTTCACATGTAATCTTAACTTTGCGCCACTTTCTATGAGGATTGTTACCTATTTTAATTTACTCGTATTACTTCTGAATACCCCGGTTTTGGAAATTATTTGGTTTTGATTTCACCGGTTTTCTTTATTCAGTGTTCAATATAAAAATTACCGCACAAAATAACAGCACTTATTTCGGGTATATTTAACCGAACAGACAAAAAGGAAAATTCATGCAATTATATTACTTATAGTTCACAGAAGTTTTTTTTTTTTAGTTAATCAAATCCAGCAAAAGAATACTCTGTCACTCGTTTTGTACATTCCGTTTCAAACAAACCAACCAAAAAGAAACCAGTAGCTTCCCTGACTGCTCCTTTTAATTATTTTTAAAAAAAAATTATTTAAAATAAAGTTGGACGGACACACAGAGAAGGTATGTTAATATTACTATTTTATTGATATAGTATTCCTTATTTTATATAATTATTCTTTCTTAATAATTTCAGCTTACATCCAGCATCTTATTCCACCCAGAACTCCACTGAAGTTATTACTGTGAACTAGTCGTGAGCATTCGAGGTAATGTCCATGAAATATTTATCATTCAGTGGTTTTAATTATTTACTTATTGTAGGTCCTCATCACTGTAAGATCAATTTTATTTTTACTTCAAAAATTGATCATTACAATCTTCAATATAATTTTTTAAAAATGTTTGTAAGAAAGACGTAATGGAGTCAGTCGACCTAGGTCCTCATCACTGTAAGATCAATTGTATTTTTACTTCAAAAATTGATCTACAGTCGCCATATTTGGAATATTAAACAACTTCATTTTACCATTTATAGCATTCCCCCTACTTATACCAGACATTTAGAATGAAATAAATTTATAGAATGAAAAGACCACTCTTTATCGATTGCGAGTTAGGCGTATGAGCTAATAATATATATATTGAGTATATTTACAAGCATTAGCTAATATATTCAATATATTGTGTAGCTAATATTAAACAGAAATAACCGAGAGTAACTTAATCTATATCTCTTGCTATTGCTGATTTTTATTTAATAAAGAATCTAACAATGGCGAATTACATTGACTCCCCACATGAAATCATATATGACTTTATATATAACTAATTGTCTTCACTTAATAATGTCTGCACTTAACGAAATTGTGGCAATAGATGACCGTGACCTTTGGAAATATAAAACAATGAATGTATGTTTAAAGAAATTAAATTTGCATTTGCTAAACATAATAGCAGTATATTAATAAATAAATAAACAAGTAAATATTTAACGTATTAATTACATATAAAGATATTAATATAATATAACTAATATTATACTGGTAATATAACATCTACCCTGATAAAAATCCAGTGAATTTTAAATGAATAATGTTATCTCTAAACTTGTTCCAATCGCAGAATTATATCCCTTTTGAGATCCAAAGGATCTATACACATGTAACGTAGTTTTGCACCCAATATTTTAAAATCTGAAGACGTGATTAGAATTATTTTAGTCAACTTGAAATAATTTTAATTAAATGAGCCATTCAAATAAAGGTTTCAGTACCTGATGACGTTTAAGGACTACCATTTTTTGTCTCAAAGTATAATTGATTTATATTATTATGTTCGAGTATAAGTTTGTAGTGGATATAATATATCTTAGACTAAAGAATCTGATTAATTTATTTTCCTTAGCAATCTACTGTAATAATGATTTCACAACTTCTTAAATGTATGAATGTAGTATTAATCATAACGAAGTCATGTGGTTCCGAGAGCGGCGATTGTAAAGACTCTATTGTTTAATGAAATTTGATTTTAATTTCGATTGCAATATAAACTGCAATCAAATCCAAATTATTTATCGAATCCAAATTATTAAACGCAATTCCCGATAAGGTACTGTGATTTACTGATTTGCTTCCTATTGCAATGTGGTTACTTATTTTTGCTTATATGAACGCAAATCTATTTTTGAGCTTTCAATTTCTGGTATCTCAGGTGTAATCGAAGTAAAATAAAATTTTATGAGGGTTTCGAACATGCACTCGACGTGTGGCATCTGATAAGCACTAAGAAGGCATTAACGTTAGCAATTTTATTATTTATAGCGCAAAGCCATAGAAATTGACCTTTACTTGGCGGTTAGTGTTTTCCAATAGGCAACTAATTGATTAGAGAACGAAACTTAGCGTCATAAATTTATTATCAAATCCATGCGAGGAATGGCTGTTGAGTTTTATCTGGTTCTGGAAAAATTTTATTTGCATTAGGGTCTAATGAAATCTTTGAACTACTTTCATTTTTTATTGAAGTATGTGAATTTCGTAAGCTGTTAAAATTTATTAGCCATAAACTAAACTACAAAATCTAAATGAACTCAAACTAGTATTAATTTCAAATCATTTATAACTTTTTATATATCTATGTGTAGATAATAATGTAAATGTATTTGCACAAAACTATAGCAGAACAAATAATTATTTTATAATATTTAAAATAACTTTGGTCGTTTATTGTCTGGTTGTTGATTTCAAGACCACTGATTCCTTAGGCATCAAAGTAATACTTTTGCTCGAAACAACATCGCTGAAATGGAATTTTTGATATTTTTTTTAAATATTTTCAGTAAATATTTAATGTAGTTTAGACTTACCCAATTGCCCTAATTGACTTATCATTGATCACAACGTATTCGAATGAGCTTGGCATGTTATCAAAATGGTTGCTCAAATCGAAGTTTTCAATACTGTCGAAAATGTTGAGCAAGGTTACATATGTGTAATCACCATGCAAGTAACTGAAATTACAAGATAATCAATGTAATAAAAGTAACAAACTGGAATAAATGTTCTTACCGATGAACACCCAAAACATAACGATTCAATGGCAATACCTCACCTTCACCATTTTTGAATGTGTCTTCATTTCTAAGTTCTTGTAATTGCTTATAGATATTCAAATGGCTTAAAGGCTCATCGCGCTCAGTTTCCACATTAACAGTTTGATAATTATCACCGACAGGTAACCAAGTTGAGGAACTATCACTGAATCCAGCATTATGTTCATTACTCCATTGGAAAGGTGTACGTGCTGGATCTCGTGAACGATATTCATACCCATCTTCAAAGCTGTTACAAGCTTGTGGATCAACAGTGTCTTTCCAAGAAATCCACACGTCTGTCATACCGATTTCTTCACCGTTATAAGTGATACTGCAACCAGGTAAGGTTAAGAGTAACATATTAAACATATCCATGCGATCCGAACCGAAACGTGAACCAACACGATTTTTATCGTGATTACCAATCTAAATAAAACATGCAAACCATATCAATTTTTTTCATAACTGAAATTTCCTTTCCACTTACCACCCAATTAGCTGCTTTACCTTCAGGCAAACGATCTAACCAAGAATTAATCATTTCAGAATAGTGATAGGCATCGGAGTCCCACCATAAGTTACTGATCATTTGGAAATTAAATGGTATCTGTGAGCCATCTTTAGTTCCATCACCATAATACTTCATTACCGTATCAATATCTGACCAAGCTTCAGTCATTAAAATGCTGTATTCAAAAAAATACAGTATGTGGTTTAACAATATAAATGCAAGGAATATTTTTAATGTACGCGACTTACCGCTCATCACCGCCGTTTTGTGCTTGATATTCTTCCAATAAGCTACGCCATTCGTATACCAATTGATGAGTTTCAGGCTGATCAGCTGTATACACATGATCAGTGTAACCATAATCCTCTGGATCGTTGTTCCACCAGTTACGTGGTTCATCAGGATAATTGCCATTTGCATCTGGAGCGACTTCAAAAGCATGATGTATTGCATCAATACGAAAACCATCAACACCTTTATCCAACCAAAACAATAAAACATCCTTAAAGAAAATTATGCGATTATATTAAATCAGTACAACTTAATTATTTTAGAGGAAACACAGTATAGTCACTTTTTTGTTAAAACTATTTCATAAAAATCTATTATTTTTGCTTACTTGCATAGCCTCTTTCACAGCTGGATTACGATAGTTAAGATCTGGTTGTTTCTTGTGATATTGATGGAAATAATACTCTTGTCTACCTTCATGCCACTCCCATGCCGATCCACGGAACACACTAACCCAATTATTGGGTGGATATCGTACTCCATTGTATTCAAAACCAGGATGCCAAACATAAAAATCTTCGTACTCCGGATCTCTTGCTGCTGATTTTATAAACCATTCACATTCGTCACTTGAGTGATTGGGCACAAAGTCAAGAATAATACGCAAATCTAATTCCTTGGCTCTACTCATCATATCTTCAAAATCATCCATTGTGCCAAAAAGTGGATCTACA
>NC_051847.1:4427989-4438869 GCF_002237135.1 Teleopsis dalmanni | reverse complement strand
ACTCGCGTAAAAACAAAGAAAAATTTGCTATTAATTTAGTCCACAGGTTGGAAGCAGCGGTGTGCATTGTAAAATTGGTTAAAAATTTGAAAACAGTTTAAACAACGCTCAGTACGATCTTGAAGCGCGAGAAGTGAGGATGTGCCAACATTTTGTTTCGTTGTAATATTTTCTCAACTGTCTTCTAACAATGAATCCGTTAAGCCGGTAAAACGTGGGTATAAACGCGCAGTACTTGGATGGTTCTTAACGATACGTCGAAATCGTTAGATTTTTAATTCCGATTGTTTATAATTATTACATCAACATGTTTCTTCTTTAAAAAGGTGCAATCGATTTAATGTTGGCAGAATCTTTATTCACCACAGATGGAATATGTACATCTTCTGTAACTCGCACTATTGACTGTGGAAGATAAAAAAGGTGTTCCTTCAATTTGCCCATAATATGCAAATTCAAGTCGATAGTATGCCCGGTATAGTGACATACATATGATTCAAATGCCATTATCGCTCTTTGTCTAGGGTGTGTGTAGTATTTTGTGTAAAATTATTTAGTGATTTGATCGCTTCAGCCTCTAGAGTAGACGCAGGCCCGGATGTTGATGTTGGGTATGGCAGACGCGGCAAAGAAAAAACAGTTTAAGTGATTTAAGCCTAAAAAATAAAGAAATAAAAAAGAATGAATAGAAGAACACACGTACGCATTAAACCAAAAATAATAATATGGATTTAATATAATTGCATTATAGTTTGTGATAATTTCCATCGTATCCTATTTGATAATCCATATCATTAAATTGAAATTCGATTAAATAATATACAACATAAATATATGTGATATGTGGATATTTACTTAAATATTAATTAATAAAGAAATTAATCCAAATATAAAATGAAATTATTTTTCGCAGTATTAATTCATTCATGGATTAATTCATAATATTTTGCAATTCAATTACTCGACTGTGTTTCAGGATCCATTGTTTAATATGTTTAAATACTATATAATTGATGAGATTGCAGATCTCAAATTCTAACTTCTTCAGAATTGGCAGCAGAGGAACAAATTATTGGATATATATGTGTAAAATTGTTTAGTTTTCATGGTAAGTATTAAATGAAATATTAAAATATCAAAAATTTTAGGAATACAAAACACTAGCATATCGAATATTGCATTTAAATCAATGTTTCTATTTATGATATTTCACTCTCAAGAAACTCAAAATTGTTGATTGTTTGCTTATCTATGAAAGACCATTAGCATGCAATCTCATTCAAAACCCATTTCATTTTGCATTTGTTTTTTAAGCCATCACCCACTTTTTGGCACAAGCATACACTCCATTCAGAATGAATTCAGAATATTTTTTTATATCTACATATTGTCACAGTTTTATGTTGAGAATAATTCATAAATTTACTATATTATTGGAAATAAAATAAAAATATATATGTATATATAAACTAAAGTCACAACGATTCTTCATAAAAATCGATGGGTCTTCGATGGGCAAACTTGTGAATACCCAATGAAAGTAGTGAAAAGCTTTTACGTATATATAGAGTGTCTTTTGAGAGAACAACGATTTGAAATTGAAAGAAAGCAAATACAATTTGAGTGAACGGATCGAATTTTTTTTTATTCTATGAATTATCTTATTAAAAATATGAATTCGTTTAATAAACTATTAAGCTTCAATTTACAATAACTTTTTCGAAAACTGAATGCAGTATCTTATGAATCATGTTTGACTTGTCCACATAAGTCAAAGGCTTCAAATGCTTTTACAGAAAGTGCTCCACCGTCGCGACGGTACACCACATGGCCTAGGAGATTAAACAACACTTCTATTTCTGAAGACAATATAAGCATGGAACACTTGTTTAAATTATTTATTGATTTCTATGATAATAAAAGTTGCCGAAGGCAAAAGTCTTCGAGGACAGTTTCGCTAATATATGAAGAAATAAATTTCCATTGACGGTGCCATTCCGATGTTATTCATTTTTAAAAAAGTAGATTTCATTCATGCTATCAGTCCATAAATAACGCCAAACTGCTTATTTCTTAAGGTTCACCATAAGGTGATAGTTTCCCTAAGGAAATGGGACCAAGGGAGTATTGACACAAAATTGTGCCTTATAGCCTAGTACTCTGTAAACATTTTTTAATCAACATTTATTTCACATCTATAAATAGTCTTTACATTACAACTTAGACTTAAGTCTTTACATTACAATTGACTTGACCTTACTAAATAAAAAGATTATTTAGGTGACTGATTATTTTTAAGTGCTATGTAATCCAATCCATGTAATTGGAAAAGTACCAACCCATATTAAAGACCCTATATAAGCGGTAATTATACTATATATATATATCTATTATCGATTATTTATTAACTCGATGATAAGAATTAAATTAACTCAATAGTATATATTTTTTATTTCTGAGTTCGACCTCAGAATTTATTTTATGTACGATTTTATTCCAAAACTATTATTAAAAAAATCTCTCATTATTTTAAGTAATATTCTATTGTGGTAATATAATAGTATAGAAAATTAGTTCTATAAACTCACCTATTAGAAATGACCGTTGAACCATGGAAGTCAGAGTGGTAAGAAACTTATTTGAGCAATGAAGGGCAAAAGTAGAAGTTGATGGTCTTATAAATCGATGTGTACACATAAATCGAAATTTATCAAAGCCAAAGCGTTATAACGGTTGTGAAGGTAGAAGATAAGATTAGTGAAAGGGATGGATGGCATTTGAGTTTGAGCCTTGTTTTATGTTGATCTACATTTAAGTTATGTTTCATGGTTATAAATAATAATAAGAAAATGTTTCTTACATATTCAATAGCTTTATTATCATTCCTGAATCTGAAAATTGGCAGATAATAGTTCTTTATTCTTTTTAGGCAGAGGGTTCTCCGGTTCAAGATGAACCTGTCGATCTCAGTTTGCGTTGTAAAAACGGTGAGTATATATTTATTCTATTATATATTATTTTTGAACTCTTTCAAAATACAAATTAAAATAATTCTAGTTTTGATAATAATTGATATAATATAAAACAGATTTTTTTCTCAAATTTTCCTACTACTTTCATAACTCTTTTTCTTTGAACGGTTCTTAGAATGGTGAGTGGATGTATCCGATTTGGTATAAGGAATTATTTTAACATACTTTCACGTAAGCGAAATAATGTCAGTATCAAGATCGTATCTATGTTGCAAATGTATTGACTGTGATTTTTAATTAAAGTGTAGACGTCATAGATTATATGTGGTTCTCAGTTTAGCAAAACATTGAGTTGAGCTACACTTCTAAGATACACAGCGTTAAGTTGCGAAATAACATATTCAACGACAAAATCTTTAAAATATTGTCCGGAAATATTAAAGCCGGTACCAACAACAGTCAAATATTCAGTCTATGGCTTAAGAACATGGGCTAACCACACCTCCAAATTTAATTAAACGATTAAATAGTGTAAATGGTTAATGGGTAATGATGGTGACAATCGTAGTGTTGGGTGTTCTTGACTCCTGAGTTCATTTCTACAGTATCCAATCATCGATTTTGCAATCTACCTTCAAGTCATCCTTCAAGTCATGTAATTTGACAAAACGGATAATAACGTTCATTGTAATTTTTGTAAACAAAATATTATCATTTATATCTTTCATTCTATTACAAGCCCTTATCGTTATTGGACAGGTGTTCCAGTTCGGTTTTGCAATAAGTTCTAAAGATATTATCTTCAAAGATTGTGAGTTGCTTGTAATGTTGAACCATAAGTGTTCATACCATAAAACGGTATTTTAGAATGGGCACAGTAGCGTTTTATATATTTTGAATTAAAGATTCCGCACCAGAAGCTTCCACTTATAAGCTTAAGATTTATATACATTCGGTTGTGCTAGAAAATTTATATATAACACGGAGGTACTTGAATTCGATTAGTTGTTCAGAAGTGTAAATCCTATTGGTAATGTATAATATATTGAGTTTGTTTAAAAGTTTATTAATTTAAAAAAAAAACTTCCTGCCTTCATAGTCTATAAAGAGGCGATCTTCGATTTTTATAAAGTAGTACTCTTATTCACTTGTCTTATATCATAATGCAGCAGGTTGAAAATGAAAGAAGAAAGAGCATTCGTTTAACTTTAGTTAGCGTTGGTTAGTCGAATAAGTCTCTGGCAATGTTCGTCGGGTATCTGTCACTTAATGAGCCTCTGACTCAAGCCTTGACTATAAGCCTTTGTAAGTTTAATAAATAGGTTTTTTTTGTACGATTTCACAATTTTTAAAAATTTGGATTAGGACAGAAATGGGTCTAATGTACATTGTATTTCGGAAATTTACATTGTTAGCCAGTGATTTATTTTAAATATTTCGACTGAATGATAGGAATATTTTTCCTTAAATATTTTAAGGAATAATTCCAATTTTAAATATTTCAAACTTCAATATATCTGAATGCTTTAAAAGTACGTGTACGAAAAGTGATCAGCAAGATCAGTAGTGTATAAACAAATGTACTATAAATATAACAACTTATAACAATAATATTTGTATGACATCAAATACAGCAAAAAGGTAGGCCAACATTTGTTTTATTCCAAAAAAAAAGATTTATAAAAAAATCATCTTTAAAAATGCATTGCAGTCACTTTGATAGCATAAAAGTCAACTATCTCTGCTGCTAGTTTGGGTGAATATATTCTATTTGAGGTTATGTGAAAGTTCAAGTTCGTGATCGTGCTCAAACATTTTAACTACTCACCTCGCTTCAAACAGCAACAGCAACAGCAATAACAACAACAACAGCAACAAAACCACAAAGTCACAATGACGAAAACCAAGAAAACATTTGAAGATGAGTACGCCAGCAATATGCCACGGCATATCACGGCATATCACGGCATACCACGGCATTTGCTTCTCAGATTGAGTGAATGTGTGCCAGAAACCCGATGCATTGGATATGATTGTGCGATTTCTGCACTGCCGTAGAATGCTCAACATAAGATTGTGTTGATGACAGTGGAGACATATTGTCTGCGTTGATATGGCTAGAGTGAAAAAAATCATCGCAAATAATTACTGCACCTTAAATTATTTATATATTTTTTTAGGAGAAGACATTCCCTAATTATTTTACTCTTCACAGTATTTTGATATGTCAACTTTGTCAAGATGTTTGTAACGTTTTCAAGGAGTCATTAAAGACGTTTTAAAGCACCAACATATATTCCAGAACATCTCGACCACAAGAATCGAGGAGAAATTTTAACCAGCGTTTGAAGATCATATCAACAAAAAAAAAACACAATGAAATATTTTTTAGGTACAGATCTTCGAAGAAATGTTTGGGGAAGGATAAGAAATAGAATATATATAGCATGGTCATCACGTCTGAAAAAATGTATAATACAAAATAAATAAAAGGTTTTTTGTATATAAAATAGCGGTAGATTCGGAAGCTGAAATTAAAACCTTTTTTCTGACTTTATTCCAAAAATTGAATAAAACTGAGAAAAACAAAGTATTATTGCCAATTATATGTAGGGATCTATTCTATTTATTCCTTATTTGTTAAGCCATTGTCTATCTAAATATGTTTCTCAAAATGATAAATCATTTAGAAACTTTCCCACTAATTTTGAAAAGAATATTGAATATTATTTTGCGACAGAAAAAAGATAGGTTGTGTTTAGCGAAAAAATGTCAAAAAGGTTTTATTACTTAAAGGTTGAATCAGAAAATACTTAGGGAAATCTATGTTTAATCATTAGGTTAGATGACGTTAAATGATGAATGGCAACTTTGTGCACTAAGTTTACTGATGTACAAATAATGGCTCATGGACCACCTTAAAGGCAGAAGCCTAAACATTTAGTGCAGCATCTCTTCAAAAGGCACAACATCCTTATTTAAGAAGAAGGGAACCAACCGAGTTAGTTTGGAAACATGGCTTTGTACAAATTTTAAAGGATGACACCTTCAATTGGAAAAGTTCAAGTGGAAATGGTGCAACAAAAATTTTGAACTTTCTTCAAGCAAAGATGAGCACAGATACATGAAGTGGAGTGAAGTTACCTTCTAAGCCTCTAACCCACAACTCCAACAAAAGTCGTTAGAAGGTAGACTAAGTCTAATTGCATGCCTTCCTAATATATAGTTGGTGCTGCATTAGTTAAGGCAGTTGATCGAATTTTGTCAGTTTAGATCAGATAAGTCTTTTGATCTGACTAATCTTCATCTTATCAGGCTTTTCTTTCCAACTCTGAGTATTAACCATTTATTGCCAGTTTTATCATTGCAAAAGATATAACAATAACAGAGAAGTGAGTTTTGGAGAACAATGTATTTGTTCTTTTTTGCAATTTCTCGAGATGGCGCTTTATCCAAGTAACTATATAACAACTAATTGAGATAAGTTTGGCCTTTTCAAACTACAATAGCAGCAACTGTAACATCTATCAGTACTTAATTGCAGCTTGGCTGTTATAGAATGTTTAGTAGTAGTAGTAGTAGTAATAGAAGTAGTTATTTGAATTAACTATATATATGAATTATAATATATATAATTTAATTACAGTTAACGTATATTCTATCTTTGAACTTACGATAATAGCTGATATATTCGTATTCGTATCGATACGAATCTCATCTAACCCAAAGCTGATCCTCCTTTCTTGGTAATAAGTTAATTAAGAATGTAAGTGGATTATTAGGGTTGGGTTTAGAAATAAGATTGGAATAAAAATGAAATTATATTCCTTTTTTCAAGCTTTATGATTCTATAAAAGGTTTTTATGCATTGGTTGCTATTAATCGCAGTTTGTTAAACGACATTCCAATTGTCTTAGGGACTATTCTACTCTAGGTTTTTTGAAGTCTTTCACGTCATCTTGCACCTGATAAAATATTGTATTATATTTTCAAAGTGTACCTGCTTCAAATAATTGAAAGTATACTGCACAAAAGTTTTTCTCATATGTATATTGAGGCAATTAGTGACATTATCGGAGTGGTACATATCGGCATGAAATTTCGCATTCTTCTTATTTGAAAAAATGTAATGCACAATACGAGAAAAATAAATTCATGTGAAATTCAAAATTTGAGTACATTATTTAAAGATATAAGCATGTAAATTCATTTTCAAGTAAAATGTCAATTTCGATCTAAGCAACATTTACTACCGGCATGGATTGAACAAAACAGCAGAAAACTGTATTTTCCCACGAATGCATCAGTAAATAAAAGCGCATTTCGCGTGATACTTTTATACACAATTCGATAATTGGGGACCTCGTTTTGTTATTTTCCTTTTTAAACATTTTGGTCTAATTTACAACCTATGCAGTTGAAGCGCGGTGCCACAAAGACTACAGATGCACTGCTTAACCACACTGATGCACTGTGTTGACCACAAGAACAGCCATTGAAGTGAACACCATGGGAACAAAGTTCGGGCAGAGCAGAGCAGAGCAGCGCAGCACATGCTGCTAACCGCTAACCGCTAGCCAGTAGACACTAGCCGCTAGCCGCTAACCGCTATTCTATTACGGCGCAATATTTGTTTAATTTCATTACCAATTCGTGTCTGGGTTTTGGACTTTACTGCGCCACTGCACCACTGATGCCACTTATCAATTTCTTCTCGGATCTCTCAAACTCAAAACCCATGGCCTCCGCAAGTAGTAATCCAGTTTTCGAACTGAAGCAAAGAATTTTACTTCAACAGTACTCGTATTATTTATTTGCGTAAATCAATCGCATTAACACTTAATGTATTAGCGATTCAAGCAACTTCACTTGGAGGATGGACTATGGAGGAAGGAGGATGGAGGATGGAGGATGCAGTCGGCTGAGGGAACAATGAAAATATTGCAAATTAAACAATATTTTTAACCGTATCTGAATTTAACATATGACTGCTCAAGCGTTGGTACTAGTTTGGTTATTTATTTTTTGCTATTTGCTATTTGCTATTATGTTTTGCTTTTACGAAATTAGGTGATACTGATCCTATAAAAAGTTGCCATACTGCGAAGATACACACGCGTACGTAACTCAAAAGAAAAGCCATCACGGGAAAGCCAGCTCACGACTTGCAGACGCAGCGTTTCCAAGTGCCGTTTGATGCACACATCAGATAAACACACACTGGAAACCATTATATAAGCCAAGTGTAATGAATTCCTCTACAATGGCTCACAATGGTTTGCATGGAACTATCTAGTCTTCGTATTCTGCTCATTTGATTTCTCACTTTTTCTGTGTAAAATAATTAAATAATTCATGATCGAAGCAAAATTATTTGTTCTAATTAGACATACATTTTATATCTTTTATTTGTAAAACAATTGTAATTACTTTAGCTCAAGTTGCAGATTTTATCGGTAGTCAACAATTTAATACTGTAGAAAACGTACAACATTTTTACCGAACTTATGAGATAAATTTGGTTTTTCTGACAAAACTCTTGGAATTTTTGAACTCAAATGGAATAACTTCAACAGGCAACTGAACTGTGCAGAAGTTGACAAGATAAAGATTAGTTGGAAAGATTAGTCCTTATAGATATCTTTAAAGATGGATGTCTCTATAGATAAGAAGCGAGTTTTATGTTGAGCCGATTATTTCAGTTACTAAAGATTACGTATCGTGACAACAACACCACATAAAGATATAGTAGTTGTATAAATAATAAAAGTTATTATAGCTCACCTTTCCCTTGCAACTTCGCAACATCACATTGAATAATACACATCTTTCCACAATGTGATCTAACCTAAAATTAATAACTCCGCAGTAATCTGACCTAATTTACTAAAAACTAATCTATAACTGATGCTAGCTTAGAAGTTATGGCAAAGCACAGAAAAGGTTAGAAAACAGTGCTGTGAATAGTACTATATCTTCCAAAATTGAGTACATAAGTGCTTATTACAACTTTATTCCATTTTTATAAAACTATATTAGGCTAGTTTTAACAATAGGATCTATTTTAAAAAGAAATATTTTAAACACTCTAAATCAATATTTTCTAACTTGAGTCCCAGGTCTACACCTTACATATTTAACAATTATTTACCGTTTCAAGCAACACATTCCTCACAAGAAGTACTTCCTAGAAACTTGTTCCGTCTGTAAGCTAAAGCTAGCCAGTTAGAGAAGAAATGTGATTATCTCTTCTTGTTGAATGAAAGGTGCAGTTTCTTTGGGTGATATTCTATAAACAAGTGACCTGGAAAAGCTGCGATTAGTCTGGTAGTATGAACTCGTTTCATGTTAATGAATTCCTTGGACCTTACCTTATTGTATTTTTATCAGCTAGTTGCAGATAGTGGAAATATATGCCTCTCCAAAAAAGTCTACTGCTTCATTCTTTTTAAAGTTGCTATTACGTAGAACCCCTATGAGAGTGGATTCCGAAAACTGAGTTAGCCCGCCAATTTCAGTCTAATGTACGGGTTAGTTTTTTAAAAATTAAATAATAGATATTTATTGATTAGGACCTTACAGCATCTATAAGAGAAAAAAAATATTCTCCCACCATATCAGTTATGATTTTATAAGTAAAGAGCAAGAGCCAAAAAGGCTCTTAAGTGGCGATAAGTTCAATCTTATATATACATATATCAAAAATCGAATTCTACCCTGTTGTTGAATTCTCCTTACAGGTATGTGAAGGGCATTGTAATTTCGTTAAAGCCAAAGCTGACTCTATTACTTGATTTTATTATTAATTGTCTGACTGTCGAAAATGTATATTGTAACTGCCAGAATAATCAGTCTTATATAATACAACTTTAATGTCCTCTATTTCTTCTTTGAAAGTAAATGAATTGGCATAAGTGAACGTCAAATCCACAGTTGAAAACATATTCACTTGCTCATCATAATTAATGCAAATATTGCCGAAACAAAAGTCACATATTTGCAAACCGCTTCTTACACCCTTCATACAGATGGCGTAGAAAAGATATATTAACTTTGTCATAATGTTTGTACCGTCGTTAAGTATGTTAGATGTCAGGAGTTATTGAGAAAATATATTGGATCGATGCATCGATGGCTGCCTCTTTGTCACTCGATTAGTGAGATAAGGTTAATACAAACTAACCTTAGTTCATTAGGTATATGGTAAGATTGATTGATTAAGTCAAATCATTGAGTTTATGGGAACGGATTTTGAACTTTTGTACGAATAAATAATATCCGATGGCAATACCGCATTGCTGTTATATATAAATATATAACAAATGGATTTAATCTTTAAAAGTCTTTAGCTAAATTTAGTATGTGATAAATGGGGATGTTATATGTTTATAATATAAGTATTAGATTTCATTCAAAGTGGTTCAGATAGGTATGAAAACGGACCTTTAACTTTCTAAAAATTTTTTCAATAAAATTGGATGCGAAGTATTAAAACTTCTGAAAACTATATCGACTATAGCTGCCGTAAAGAGGATCCTACAGATAGGAATTGTCAAGATAGCACATAAACGGGGCAAGATTCTAGAATCACTAGAATCTCGCAGTATAAAATCAATGACGTTTCTACAGTTAATATGAGTTCTGAACTTTGTTAAGACATTATGATTCTCTTAAGAATCAAAACAAATAATAATAATTTATAATTATTAACATCAGTGTGAACATTTCAATAAATCGAATGTTTTAAATTAAGCATGTAAGAGTCTATTTCCCAGTACAAAAACTATTATTGGTAAGTTTTAAGTAATTGTTTGTGAAGGGTATTTCAGATTCGGAAAAGCCAAAGCTAACTTTTTGAAATATTATTTTTTTCTTGTATTTCTTGGCACTTAAACACTCGGTTTTCAT
>NC_051847.1:4419602-4427889 GCF_002237135.1 Teleopsis dalmanni | reverse complement strand
GGCTTAATGAAAGTAGGGACTTAAAAAATGTCATTAATTGAAATTTTTTTCTTGTCAATTTACAGGAAAAATACTTTTTAAACTGCTTTTGATTGAATCGCAATATATGTCAATTAAGATTAAGTTTTATATCTATTATTTGCGAATACATTGTGTTATAAAATTTTTATTTCAATTCCAGTTTAATGTTCAGAGTAGCTTTATTCCTTTTCTTTAATCCGAAAAAAATATCTTTTGCCAGATAAAAGTCAAAATATTCTGTAAGACTTTTTATATCACAGTTCAGACATCACTCACTCCAAATCTCCTTACGTTTGAATTGTGCACTCAACCTAAGTCATTGTAATTAAGCAAAGTTTAAGGACTTCTTACAGATTCAACTCAAAGGAGCTACTAAATTTTGTATTAGTTTTCGCTAATCAATATTTATGTCCTTCGAAACTCATAAAGTGAGCTACTTAAAAGTCTGCGAACACAAAGTCCTTGTGATTTTCACTTTGCATACAAGGATTGCCACTTGCCGTAGCCCGCGGGTATTGTTCTATCGATACTCCCAGTGTTTATGTTTAGTAATTAAGTTATATTTTCACATAAAATATTCGCAACGTAGTCAATTTACGGAAAATAGCATTACATTAACTTCAAATCGGTGCTGGTATGAGATGCCTTTCAAGTGGTAAAATGTATCCTCGATGAAACGCTTAAGCTTCGCAGCGCATTTCATGTGTTTTCGCTTTCAAAGTTTTCTCGTGGGTTGGATGGAAAGTTTGTGTGGAATTTTTAATTGATTTTAATACAATTTTTACCGCTGCACACTGTGAACTATAAATTACAAATTATTAATAGTAAGTCAACACGTCGTCGTACTGAACTTTGTCGCATTATTCCACTACGAAAATAGAACTAACAATTTAAAACATTTGTCGTTCAGCTCAGCATGTCGTATAAGTAATTAATTGAAATTGTTCGCAAGAATTAACAATCCGTTACCAGCGAACTGTGGTCTGAAATTTTTATTATGTCAAATACCACCTCTCTGTCGGTTCGGTTAAAGTTGACACTGCTTTCGATTCAGTCAACGAAGGCATGCAGAGCACATAGTTTCTGCTTTGGTTAAGCGGTATTCCTGAAGGTTGCTTGTTGATATTTCGTTTATGACGGCATTCCGCTTGAAAAAACATTAGATAGTGTCAATTATGAGTTAAACATACTAGTAAGTATGCAGGCATTTAAACCATCTCTTTCGGAGTTGGGATGTGCATTCAAGAAATTCTGCGTATATAGTATATCTATATAACATTCATTAACTAAAGGAAATGAAATTCTGTTGAGGTAGTAGTTTTTAATTGCACCTATAACTAAAACCAGTTAGTTTAACAAAGTTTATTTAAAATTATATACTCTTATTATCATTATTAATATGATGTCAAGCAAGGAAAACAAATAAGAGAAGCAGTGCAGGAAAAACGGAGGACAAAAGCGGTTCCCAATGAACTGCTGCAGATTAAACTGCATATTTGCAATCAAGATTTTGATTTTTATATTTATTTCAATATATTGTTAAGGCCCTGTTATTAGATGTAAAATATACGTATAACATCATTCAAATGTAGAACCGAATAGTTCTATGATACAGTGAATATGAATGGTTCAGTGGTAGTTGCTGTGAATGGTTCAGATACAGATGTTCGTTTTCAAAAAAAAAAATTGATTTATCATATCATTCTGGTTCCACCCTTTTCAAAACACATATCGTCGACATTAACCCATCTCAGTATCACGTCAAAATAAAATGCTAATCATACGGTTATAGCAATCGGAATCAATCGTTTAGCTCACACCTACGCCATATTCTACAATAAAAGAGAAGAAACTATCACACCTCCAAAACATTATATGACTTTATGAACTTACACTGATCTTTCGATTGTTACTTTTTATTTTTTACTATTCATATTCATATTTATATAAAGTCCTATTTTAAAAATGCCAGTAAAAGAGAGCAGCGCAATATTTTCTAGCAATGCTGCTCTACATATATGTTCATATTAGTTGTTTTGCAAGTATACTTTTGAGTGTAGTGTGATGGCGCAAAGCCTTAATTTAATAGGAGTATTCAGCCAAAAGAACCTAGCGAATGTAATCAACCAAGCAGCGTACTCACCTGAATTGGCATCTGGAACTATAACTATCACTTCGTAAAATGAGTTTTAAATCAATTGCAGTCACATAAGAAAATTTGATGAAGCAGTTGTATGCCACCATCCCTCAAGCACTCCACGAAAAATATATGAGGTTGAGTATATGAGGTTTTTTTATATATTATTTAATAATTATTTTCCACAAATTGTAGAATAATCACATATGTATATTCATCACTCTATAACTATAAGTGATGAAACTAACTTAAGATCCTTCTTTCGTCACCATTATTCCAGCGTTTTTCATTCAACTTTGAACTTCTAAATTGTAGCCCTGAAGAAAAAAATATATATTAATTTGAGATATCATCTACAATCCATCAAATGTCAGCTGTCGCAGTTACCTCTACATTCAGCATACTATCATTTGCAGATTTTTACTACAGTTTTTAAGATTTTTTTGGTTGATGGATATATATTACATATCTATTTAAACTTCGATTTATAATTATTATACTGAACTTTATTAATGCTTATTTCTGGTTTTTTCATTAATAATATTTCAGTAGTTATGACATTTATCACATTTATTGTTAGTATCGAACTGTTAATCATAGAAATAAATCCACAATTATACTTTACGTATGCTCTTCCTAGGTATGCGGCCCTATGCTCTTCCTAGGAGTTAAAGGATTCAATACATATATATACTTTACATATATATATATAATGTTCTGAATAAACATTGTTTAAAAAATCTTCCCTAAAGGTTAAAATTGAGAAAGTGAAATCTGAATTTTCCTTTTCGTATTTACATTAGAGTCGGAGTGGCTTTCTCTTGTCGTATATTGTGACTATTACTTATGGTAACCATTTTATTGTAGTTACATAATAAAATTTCCACATAATGGAAATGATGGCGATAAGCATAAATTTTGGAAAGTCCTTCACACATAAATACGATACAATAGCCGACACGTTTGCAATTAAAAGCAGTCGTCTGTCAAAAAATGTGCCCTTTTCGATTTAGGACATGCAAAAATTTGCTGTGCTGGCAAAAATCAATCTAGAAAGAATTGCAATATTAATAAAATAAATAAACAGGACGACTAAGCAACCAAAAGAGGAAGGCAGAAATGCTAGAAAATATTAAAACCCTGTATGAAGTAGGAAAAACAACATAAATATTTTTGCTGAGCTACTAAGCATGTTTGTCCTTTTCGTATGTGCTGTCACATGGACGAAAAAGGACCAAATTGAAATTTTTTACATACACAGGCATAAATATTCACTTCGTCCTTTTCAGTAGTGGTGTCAGTGGTTGTGTCAGTAGACACATCTACATTTCAATGTGCAGTGGTTGCAAGGTTAAAGCTTAATAATAAATTTTTTGAAATAATAAATAAATAAATTTAATAAAACGTTTTAATTACATTAAATCTGTTCGGAGGATTTCATCTTTAAGATACATAAATTAAAAAAATACAATAAATGTTTGACGTGATTTAAGAGTTATTCAGCTGCAATAACCTAAGGCTATATGGTTAGGTATTAGCACTTTTTTCCTCTGTCCAAAACAGTGACTTCTGAATGTACGAATGCCGAAAGCGTTTTGTGTATTTTCCTGCTGTAAATTGGCTTTCAAGTCACATACTCCTGAGCATAAGGACTCTTTATAAATATGCTCCTATGTTTTTTACACTGTATGCTGGTGGAAAATTAATGTGCTGCGAATAGCTGAAATATAAATTAGAAAGAACTAAAGTCACGACAGGGCAAAAAGTGTAGGAGGGAAGGAGAAATGAAAACCACCGTGTTAGTTTTTTAAATTGAATTCTGCTAGGAGCAGAAATTTTTATGCTAGGGTTTGATATATTTTAACTCCCAACAGCATTTAAAGGAAGCTCTGATAGAGAATATTACAAGTGAATTTACATTCTGAGGTTCTGAGGTCTTTGATTATTTTTTTTCTTTTCGGTAACATACAATATGCTACATATTGTTTTACATTAACTTGAAATTTCAGTCACAATTCTCGTAAATAATTTTTGCATAAATATTTTATTTTCGAATTCAATGTCGTCTGACAAGAAATCCATTTCAAAGAGTGATGATATTGTCAAATCCAAAAGAAATTTAGTTTAATCAAGTAAACTTTTGAGCTGACTATACAGCTGTTTCAGATATTCCCTAGTATCCATCTTCTTTGGTCTTTTTAAGCATCTGTTGATTTAATAGTTCATATATAATTTTTGGACTACAAGTGTCATTCAATTTTACTCCAAAGAACAAGTGGAACATTTGCTGCAAAATGAGCTCAATGAAAATTAGTTCCTCTAACTTTTCTCGAGATATATTTACTTTCAAACGAACAATTTACTTTTAAACTGACAACGCCACCTTAACTTCAGCAATTTCAAAGAATAAATAAAGAGTGAAAATCAACGAAAATTATCAGATATGATTAGACAAATGTTGAGTTATTCATTACATTTACTTTATTTTCTGTGATGATTTGTAGCACTAATTTAAGTAAATAGTGATTTTTTTGTACACATAAAATGTTTACACACTTGCTTTTAAATACAAGCATTCATTTATTCGAAATCTTTTCATTTGGTTAATATTCTCTTTCTATTCACAATGTTTACGTATATAATACGAGTATAGAGTTTACGTTGAAAATAACTGCTTTCTCTTGTATGCGAATAGAAGGTAGTTCAACTGAATGGTTAAAAGAATTACTGGTTGATCAATTTATTAGCTGAAGAAATTATTTTTATATTTTTTGAAATATAAACAATTTGCAATTTATTTGAAAATAATTTGATTTTCGATTCACATATGAAAACATATCATAATTGGTGTATGCATTCACAAAGGCATTTGATTAAGCTCCTGTATAAGCTCGTATAGTGTTTTATAAACACTATATGTACTCTCACCACATGTATATATTTATATATCTTCAACAGAAACAAGCATTGATGTAGACTATTTGCACATAAGTCAATGATATATGCCAAGTTAGTAAGCATAATAAGAATTTCATATGCGGATGTCACTATTATAGTTTTAAATGCAGGCCAACTAAATAAGTCTTTCCCAACAAAAACAGGAGTTAAATAAAATTGTGCTCTCTCCCTACTGTCGTTCACAAAGACACTAGATTAACGAGGCTGATCTTAACGGACGATGCTTACAGTTTAAATTAAATAAAAACCTAAACCACTTCGCTTACGCCGATGATGTATTGCTTTCTTCCAATTACAGTGAAATGCAAAAGATTGCTTACCTCACTAAAGAACGCCTCTTCGAAAGCTGATCTTAAAATGGACACGTCAAAATCGAAATCTATGCGTGTCTGCAGTCAAAATTTATCTGTTGTGATATTGAAGATGTTGACAATTTTGAGTACGTGGGAAGTGAGCTTTCCCCCGAGGGCGGCACTCTGTTAGATATATCTAATCTTCTTCAAAAAGCGAAGCCTCATTAGGTAGAGTTTGCAGAGACGCCAACATCTACCAGGCTACTAAAGCAAAAAATGTTCAATGCCTGTGTGATGACTACGTATGTATGGCTGAGAAATAATAACAAATCCTGCATCTTCGATGTTTTATTCCAACATTTCTGAGTTTTTTAGGAAAGTTAGCAGTCGCACTAAGTATTCCAATATTGAAAAAATATGAATATGAAAATACTTCAATAAATTTTTATTACATTTATTATAATAGTGACACATTTATTCACCAATTTAAGTTTTTTTTTGCTTTTGGTGTTGCTAGCAAGCACTTTGGATTTTTGGTTTGTATGAGCTTGTGTAATTGGAATTAATGAACTTGCATCGTAATTGATATGGATTTAATGTTTAAATTAAGTTATATAAAACATAATATTAAACGAAGTTTGAGGACTTTCCATCCTCTCTGATATTTTATAAATATGGTTTAAAATCCATAAAGGTGTTAGCGCTCTATTAAAAACTGCTTAAAATATTTTTGCTAAATTCAAAAAATATTATGTCGTATCAACTTTGCTCATTTTTATTTGCAATTTTAAATTTCTATAAATTTTTTATGATAAACAATTTTTTGTATGAGTGGAAATTATGTTTTTGACGGTTGACAATAAAATTAATGGAATTTATATATTAATTATAATAAATAATATACTCTCACATAATACATAATTTATTTCAGTAACATAATCGAAATATTAATTGTTACAATTTTTACCATAGAGGGAATAAATCCTTTCATTTTATTTGAACCATCTATAATTCTTCATTTATTGAATATTATTGTCAATATCATCATCAAAGTATTATCATGTGGTTCTATTGATCTCAGGTAACCTTTAGCCCAAATTGAAATATTCTCTAAAAAGTGATTGTAAGAAGTTTCAAGTGATTTTTTAAAATAGATTCATAAATGGGGAAAATATTACTAATATGTCAAATGTTGACAACTGTCAATCAAAAGGTATAGCGGAAGTAGAATTTGTAGTGAAAAAATTTTTAATAGCCATCAGTTGCGGATAAATGTGGGTTGACCGTGTTCCTGTGAAAAAACTTATCAGAAAAAATTTCATTATTAATAAATTACGTAAATAGGAATAATTTATTTATTTAATATTAATGTGGTAGTATTTGCATAATATAATTACATAACAAATATTTGCAATTTGGCTTTAAATAATTTTTTAACAAATTTGTTCATATTATTTCAATATTTTTTAAATTTTATTTAAATTGAATATTTTATAGCTGTATTCAAATAGTAGAAGAGAGATTATTTTTTTTTTTCACAAAAAAAAATGAAATAACGAATGAAGTTATCACGAAAATGTGAAAAAAAATTAACATTTTATATAAAAATAGCATTTTTTCCCTAAAAAAATAGTGTGATTACAGTGAATTTCATTTAACAAAATTAATTATAAAAAATGAGTATAAATTATTCAAAGAAAATTGCAATAAAAAACTGAACTGAATGGAAACGATTTTTCATTTCCTTTGCTTGATTCATCAAGCAATGGGTGTTGTTTTCAAACTTCACTATAAGTTCTGTTCTCGTAAAACTGTGAACAATAAAAACAATACCCTACAGTATGCAATGCAGACCTATTATATTAATAAATCTATATACTTATAACGTGAAACCACCAGCAACTTCATAACTTTAATATAAGGTGTTGTAGCAATATATTTTAGTGCTCCTTTGGAAAGTCCTTTAACTTCCCTATTTTCTCTAGAGAAGCAGAGGGTCGCTATGTTTTTTTCATCACAACTTTTGCTCTCTTTTGATATATTTAAATTTCAATTATTTTGGTTCAGTTCTTACTGTTCCATTACTTCCCATAGTGAGTATTCCACTTAATAGACCAATGTCGTTTCACATGTATAAATATATTTGCAAATAATTATTTCGGTGAGTAGTGCACATTAAAAATGATATTCAGAGACTTACTTTGAAAGCTTAATATCCGCAGTTAACCATTTCGGTTTGACTGCCACCTCCTTTTGATATTCGTTTGCCACAAAAAGGTCTGATCTACAAAACATCACTTGGTCCAAATACATGATTTGGTCCAGTTTATGTGGAAATTTGTTAGTGGAGTTTTCCATTTCTGATACATGTGATAAGCTAAATGTATTTTATTTCAATCCTACCACTCATATCTGAGAGGTATTTCCCCATAAGCTAACTATAGATGATCCATCTAGTAATATTAAGCACCCACGAAGGCTGAGACAATCTAACCCTCTGTTAATAACTTTGTACAGTGTTAATATTTTATAGCATTTTATTGATGTATCATTATCAGTCTTCCGTGTTCCGTCTTGACCTCCACCAACAACTCACTCCATTGGAGCCGATTGTGATTTGTTATCTCATAATCGAATTCAGTCGCACTGTCTTTTAACATAAACTCTGACAAAATATTTTTTTACAGCAAGTCCTACTTTCACTGATACGAGGTAGTTGGCACTCTCACTAGATTTCCATCTACATGCATCAAGGCAGATCGCATACAATTCGTTGTTACAACATCTAGGAAGTCTTTCTCACATATAGGGTCAACTATGCTCCTTAGAAGTATTCCCTCAAATAAGACTATGATGTCACAGTGCTTTTTGCTAAGCA
>NC_051847.1:4415415-4419502 GCF_002237135.1 Teleopsis dalmanni | reverse complement strand
ACCCACCTGCTACATGAATATCGCAAAAGTTAAGGTTCAATTAAGCGCAAAGACAATTTTCTTCTCTATGTGAAGTGAAGTCATTAATACAATCAATCAAATTATAATAACGTAAATACTATCAAATTATTTTCAGTTTACAAATATATCTACAACAACAAGAATTCATTTATTATAATATGTATTTTAATAAGGTCCAATATATATGTTGCGTTTAGACACTAAAATAAAAACAGAGCTCTCTATGTAATCATTATTAAGATTAAATTAATCTGTTGTATTTGGACCAATACGACCCATATCCACATCTTCAATACATGACAGACATCTGACAGCAGCCACAAATCTTGCAATAAGATTAAGTTTCAATAAAAACGCTTAGTGAACTAGGTTGGATAATAGATCAATGGCGAGTTAAACCCCAAAGTTGTCCAACAACACTACTGTCAAATTAAACCATGAAGGAATGCTCTAAAGAGAAAAAATAAGTAGATGAATCCCATGGCCGATAACCTCCACTGATTAATATGAACAATTTAGGAAAACTCTTGGAATACAAAAAGATAAATTCGCCCATATGAAACCTTGGAATTGAAATATTTAGAAGTATATGCAAGTCAAACAAACAAATAATTGAGAGCTTTCCATACAAAATACTTCATACCATTGTTAACGATAAAGAACTGATGTGCTCCGTCCCGCTGTAGGCATAATATTATTTTATAATGTTAGATATTTTGACTACAACCAAAACGTCTATTGTGTTCTGCGGCTTGTAGGCATAAAAATCATGCCTTTATTGGCATATAAAAACAATAGACAAGGGGGTAGTCTATTAATATTTTCAACAAATGGAACGTTTTGGGTTTTAAACAATTGAAATACTGAATTATCGCTAGAACACATTCTTATGATTTATTAAAGTGCACTAAAACCTATCTAGAGTTGTGCTTTACAGCAATGCTACACTTAACCGTAAAGGCGTTTTGATGTATAATATTACCAACAGTCGGTTTCAGAAATAACTCTGAGCTCACACAATCAAAGAACAAATCTTTAAAATTGCAAAGAAATATGCTAATCCATATATATAATGTAATCATCTAACTCCTCTTACAATAGATCTAATGCCACTTTAGGATTGTCTCCCGAAAACCTACATGAAAAAAAATTATTGGTGTGTTCTATAACGGATATATAGATGTGTATGTGGAAATGTCACTGGACATATATCATGAGGGCCTTTGTATGGTTTTGTATAGCTTTTTAAAAAAGATTATTTATTTCCAAATTAAATGGGAGAGTTTAATATAAAGTAGATTAAAAATAATTAATTTTATAAACGTCCAAGAATAATTGTAAAGATCAATGTTTCTTATAATATAAATACAAGGCTTAATGAAAGCAGAGACTTAAAAAATGTCATTAATTGAAATTTTTTTCTTGTCAATTTACAGGAAAAATACTTTTTAAACTGCTTTTCATTGAATCGCAATATATGTCAATTAAGATTAAGTTTTATATATATTATTTGCGAATACATTCTGTTATAAAATTTTTATTTCAATTCCAGTTTAATGTTCAGAGTAGCTTTATTCCTTTTTTTAATCCGAAAAAAATATCTTTTGCCAGATAAAAGTCAAAATATTCTGTAAGACTTTTTTATATCACAGTTCAGACATCACTCACTCCAAATCTCCTTACGTTTGAATTGTGCACACAACCTAAGTCATTGTAATTAAGCAAAGTTTAAGGACTTCTTACAGATTCAACTCAAAGGAGCTACTAAATTTTGTATTAGTTTTCGCTAATCAATATTTATGTCCTTCGAAACTCATAAAGTGAGCTACTTAAAAGTCTGCGAACACAAAGTCCTTGTGATTTTCACTTTGCATACAAGGATTGCCACTTGCCGTAGCCCGCGGGTATTGTTCTATCGATACTCCCAGTGTTTATGTTTAGTAATTAAGTTATATTTTCACATAAAATATTCGCAACGTAGTCAATTTACGGAAAATAGCATTACATTAACTTCAAATCGGTGCTGGTATGAGATGCCTTTCAAGTGGTAAAATGTATCCTCGATGAAACACTTAAGCTTCGCAGCGCATTTCATGTGTTTTCGCTTTCAAAGTTTTCTCGTGGGTTGGATGGAAAGTTTGTGTGGAATTTTTAATTGATTTTAATACAATTTTTACCGCTGCACACTGTGAACTATAAATTACAAATTATTAATAGTAAGTCAACACGTCGTCGTACTGAACTTTGTCGCATTATTCCACTACGAAAATAGAACTAACAATTTAAAACATTTGTCGTTCAGCTCAGCATGTCGTATAAGTAATTAATTGAAATTGTTCGCAAGAATTAACAATCCGTTACCAGCGAACTGTGGTCTGAAATTTTTATTATGTCAAATACCACCTCTCTGTCGGTTCGGTTAAAGTTGACACTGCTTTCGATTCAGTCAACGAAGGCATGCAGAGCACATAGTTTCTGCTTTGGTTAAGCGGTATTCCTGGAGGTTGCTTGTTGATATTTCGTTTATGACGGCATTCCGCTTGAAAAAACATTAGATAGTGTCAATTATGAGTTAAGCATACTAGTAAGTATGCAGGCATTTAAACCATCTCTTTCGGAGTTGGGATGTGCATTCAAGAAATTCTGCGTATATATAGTATATATAACATTCATTAACTAAAGAAAATTCTGTTGAGGTAATAGTTTTTAATTGCACCTATAACTAAAACCACTTACTTTAACAAAGTTTATTTAAAATTAGATACTCTCATTATCATTATTAATATGATGTCAAGCAAGGAAAACAAACAAGAGAAACAGTGCAGGAAATACGGACGGCGAAAGCGGCTCCCAATGAACTGCTGCAGATTAAACTACATATTTGCAATCAATATTTTGATTTTTATATTTATTTCAATATATTGTTAAGGCCCTGTTATAAGATGTAAAATATACGTATAACATCATTCAAATGTTCTTCGTGAGACATCCTACAATACTGAATAGTTCTTAGGTAGTTTTCCATGACTCGTCGACACATTGCTGTGAATGGTTCAGATACAGATGGTTCCACCCTTTTCAAACCACATATCGTCGACATTAACCCATCTCAGTATCACGTCAAAATAAAATGCTAATCATACGGTTATAGTAATCGGAATCAATCGTTTAGCGCACACCTACGCCATATTCTACAATAAAATAGAAGAAACTATCACACCTCCAAAACATTATATGACTTTATGAACTTACACTGATCTTTCGATTATTACTTTTTATTTTTTACTGTACCAAATGCGATAACTTTGTTGACTGTTCTATTGACTTCAATGACGAGAATAATCATATTTATATTCATATTCATATTCATATTTATATAAAGTCCTATTTTAAAAATGCCAGTAAAAGAGAGCAGCGCAATATTTTCCAGCAATGCTGCTCTACCTATATGTTCATATTAGTTGTTTTGCAAATATACTTTTGAGTGTACTGTGATGGCGCAAAGCCTTAATTTAATGAGTGTATTAATGAGAGTATTAAATACATAGTGAATGTGATCAATCAAGCAGAGTACTCACCTGAATTGGAATCTGGAACTATAACTATCACTTCGTAAAATGAGTTTTAAATCAATTGCAGTCACATAAGAAAATTTGATGAAGCAATTGTATGCCACATGAGGATGGGTATATGAGGTTTTTTTATATATTATTTAATATATATTTTCCACAAATTGTAGAATAATCACATATGTATATTCATCACTCTATAACTATAAGTGATGAAACTAATTTTGAAACTTAAGATCCTTCTTTCGTCACCATTATTCCAGCGTTTTTCATTCAACTTTGAACTTCTAAATTGTAGCCCTGAAGAAAAAAACATATATTAATTTGAGATATCATCTACAATCCATCAAATGTCAGCTGTCGCAGTTACCTCTACATTCAGCATACTTCGATTTATAATTATTATACTGAACTTTATTAATGCTTATTTCTGGTTTTTTCATTAATAATATTTCAGTAGTTATGACATTTATCACATTTATTGTTAGTACCGAACT
>NC_051847.1:4409147-4415315 GCF_002237135.1 Teleopsis dalmanni | reverse complement strand
GTACAATAGGTCTCTTCTGGCCGCAGTACCGGCTGTTGGGCAATTTTCACGAATACCTTTTATTATTATTATTATTAGTACATACATCACTTTTAATTATAAAAATCACATTAAATAATTCCTTCACCTCCTCCTCCAGGAATTCTAAAAGCTAATTTTTAAGCTTTTTTAATAGACTTTGTAGCCTTTAAAATCACAATTTAACTGCTCATTCGTGAATGACTTGAGTTTGTGTGAAGTTTTAAACTTCCTAAAGACTTTTTGGTTTTTGTATATAATTTCCATTTCCGTATAAATGCCACTATGGCTTGGAACTTCATAACAATATTATTGCAATGTAGTCAAAGTAGTCTCCTACTCTCGCCGCTTATAGAATTAAGCAGCAAAGTTTGTTTTGAAGCACAAAAGTTGCCAAGTATTGCCAGAAGTCATGCCAATGAGCCTTTACCATTGTATAGTATTGTGAACGGCTTGACGGTCTTATTTCGGCGTGGCAACTGCCAATCATTTTATTCTTTTTCTTCTTCTTGTTCTTGTTCTTATTCTGCGAAGGCTTTTGTTGGCGTGTTGGCGTTTGTGTGTTTGCGCATATGAAACAAAGCGCTTAAGTATTAGTATTTTATAAGCGCATAAATTTACGCACGCTTACTTAGGAACCCCAGTCACACGCGCGCACACATCTCACACGCGCCATTTCACACGCTTTGTTTCGTTTTGCGGCTTAAATCTCAGCTAATCTACTTAAAATTTATTTGTCATAAAATTTTTTTGATTTGAGTTATTTTGACTTTTTCACATTGTTTTTTAATACTTTTCTTTGTTTTCCAATTCATTGTGCTTTCCTTTTTGTTTTTATCTCTTTTCACAAAGTTTACCCCTTTCCCCCGTTTTCACATTTTGATTAGACGTTTTCCCAATGCCAACAACGTAAGCTCGTGTGATTAAAAAGGAAAAAGGATTTTCCATGCATTTTTGCTCTTCCTTTCAATCTCGTAATTTCGAGCGAAATTCAAAGCATACTTTTCGGCATTCAACAACAATTTCGACTGAACATTTCTGAAAGCCAACAGTTTTACTGCCGCTTTTAATAAATCGAAATGCAGTTTTGTACAAACGCAGTTTAATCTAATCATAACCGATTACAATTCCCAAAGGACTGAAAGGATTGTTGCTGATGCCATTCCGGCTTTTTCTCCACTCCAACTACAATTATTTTATTTTTCATTAGTCCAAATGGAAATTCTGTGGATTTTCATTGCTCCGACCCAAACATAGTTTTTCCGCACATTTACGATTTGTTTTTGGAGTTGTTTATTTGTCTAACACATTTTTAAATATTTTTTGTTGGATTTGCATTGCTCCGAGTCATTTTGGATTGTTTGTTTTGTCTGTTAAATTCGCTGAAATCATTTGAAACTCTTGGGATTTTGTTGATGTTTTGTCTGCTTGGTTTTACTTACAGTTCGACTTGCCCTTCCTTTTTTATCCTTTAGCCCAAGTTGCTTATTAAATATACATGTGCAGAATGTACAGAATACAAAAGTATATGATATCCACTGACATAAGTATTTAAAATAAAATATATTTAAAAAAAAATACGATGAGGAACTCATCTGACTTTTAAATTCTTATGTGGGTTCCGCGATTCTATGGCGTAAGAGCTTTGTATATATTTTTTGTATAAATTTCTATTACATAAAATTAAAAAAAATTAGAATACTATAAAAATAAAAAAAGATTGCTGTTATAAAATCATTGTCGAAGAAGGAGCTTGAGAGATTGTGGGTAATGTGGGCGATAGCATACATTTGTATATATGTGCATTAAATAAAAAATGTGAATTATACTCGGTCACTTTTGATTTAGAAATATAAACTTATCATCAGTTATGTAGATATGCTGGTGCGGGAAGTGGAAACCTAACTACATGAATGAGGGAATGAACGAGTGAGAGGAAACTTCGATGCAATATGAAAAAATTGCATATAATAGAAAGCAAGCTGCTTAAGGGTTGCTTTAACATATACTTGACATTTCTGTTTCCATTTCATTGGTTGATCTATACAGTCTATACAGTCTTTGAGATATTAGATCGTGCAATTCGACTATATCAAATGGCTGGGATGATTAGTTCCGTGTGTAGGTGTACTTGCATTAAGTTTTTTGAAAGGAATACACCGTGCAGACCCCTTAATACACCGTGTTATAAAATAGTCCCCTTAAAGTTTCCCTTAACGAAGACGCTATCAGCTTAACTTCTGAGGATTTCTTTAGCTCAGTCAGCTTTTGTTTATTTTACGTTTTTGCATACAAATGTCTTGTAGTTTTATGTTGGACATTAGCTATTTAAATATGTTGAAAAATCAATTAAAGAATTATGTATCGATGGGATTGTCTCAACATTTGGATAGGCGAAGATAATAAGACAACAATGACATTAATTTTTTGCAGAAAATTGGACAATCCAATTAAATTTTATTGGAATATTGGCTGAAGTTTTTGTCCTACAAGTCTTTTACATAAAAGTAAGTACAATTTAACGTTGCTGCACTTACAAATTTATTTGCGATACATTTTTTGGAATTTCTAGAATTTTGAATTATTTTTAGAAGAAATCGATAGTAGAAATCTGTAGAAGTGTTGCCGTAGGTTTTCCCAAATCGAATGAGACCCATATAAGCTACGCTTCACTGCTCATTGAAAATCAATTAAATTTTTGTTTGAATTAAAATAATTAATGATTATTTAAGAAAATGCTTCCATAAAAGCAATTTAAAAAAAAAACACTAATGGATAATGAAATAATAATAATAAAAAAAGGAAAATATATTTTAATTGCACAAAACAACATAGCCATAGGGAAAAGCAAATATTTTATTTTAATTTATTAATTATTTAAATTGCAATATTTTGTTTCAAATAAATTGAAATAAATGACCAAAGCTAATAAAATACTTTTTTTAAATATATAAATAATTTAAAAATTAATCACATTAATTATAAAAAATTATTTTTTTCTCTTACAGGTGAGTTTATTCGCAACGAAATAATTAAAAACAGGTAAAATTTTACAATATATGTAGTACATGTGTATATAATAAAATATTATTGAAAATTATGAGAAACGGTATCATTATTAAACAGATTAAAAAAATAATAAATACTTAATCGATGTGGTACATTGAACAATATTTGCTTCAACGGGAAAACCATTTGCTACGGATTTATTGATAATCGAAGCCAGCAGGCACTTAATAGTTTAAGTCGTTAAATTTTTTATATATATTTGCGTATTAAAATAATTTATTTGAATTCAATGTCTTCTGTAGAGGACCTACATTTTACTTCTTTTTGTCTTATAAAATCATAAATAAATGCATTTATTTCAAGCAACTAACCACAGTTCTCAAACTTTATTATCGTTATTATCGTTAATAATGCATTATCGTTAATCCCGTCTACATTACAAAAGCATATAAAGTTTTAAGAAGAAACTAAAATCATTCCTGCATTATTTTCGTACACAAAATATTCTTCGTCTTCTTTTTCTTTAATTGGAATTTTGCGTAGTTTTCTGCTTTTTGGAGAAAATTAAAATTCTGTTTTTGAAAAAATAAAAATTATGTGGAAAGTGCAATTAAAGCTGAAAAAGTGTTGCTGTGTTTCTTTATTGTGAAACATGCAGGATTTTGCGGTGCGGTTGGTGCGGTTTCCTTTATTTCCTTCAACATTTTTTCAAAGCATTTTCGGTCGTAATTTTTTGGTTTTGCCTTTTTTTGGCAGTAAGTGCTTTCATGCGCTGCACTTCACACAATATCCTGTGCTGTGTTGTTTACCGCACATAAACACACGTGCACTAACCCACACACACGCACACCACACAAAATGAATTTAGTGCAGAAAAAGTAAACATAATTACAAATACCAACAAACAATAATCGTAAAAACAAAAAATTATAATCGGTTTACGTCTTCTTGTTTTGCTTGCGATCATTAGGAAATGTAAATTATGAAGCATACCTTTAGGGTGTGTATTCGCCATGAGCAAACGTAAAATGGCGTGTGAAATATAGTAAACCACACAAAATTAACTTCTGTGTGTGTGTGTAGTAAGAAATAAAAAAAAAATAAATAATTAAAAGAATTCTTTAAACAAATTTTGTTATGAATTTTTTAATAATCGACTTCTCAAATTTTAAATTAATTTATTAAAAAACTATCGTTCGACGTGATTAAATGAAGTATTAAAAATATTCTCATTATTAAGTGAATGTATTGTCTGTCGATACAATACATATATTCAAGTCACGATGTTCCTGTACTACGATATATATAGCTTGTGGCTAACAACCTGTTGCAAATTCATTAATTAATACATTCTTCTAATTAAAACACGTTATTATTACCAGATAACATTAAACAAGTGCTTGAATGTCTAGAAAAGCAATGTAATTTGAATGAAAAATTTACCTTAATGAACTTAAAGTTTTATACAAAGAAGAAGAAGACTATACAGCACCCATATATAAACGCAAGAAATAGCCACATAAATATTACATATAATATGAAGAAATATCGGTAAAAACCGGTTCAATAGCACAATTTCTCGAGGAAATTGAATGGAGAGAAATACTCCATAATCGTGAAGAGACACAAGGGATTTCTAGGTTGCAGTGAAAATTTCTGAACTCAGTAGTAATATTATGAGTATTTTTGCTTTCTCTAAGACTAATGGTACTCGACGACTTTTCTTATTCTTTTCTTTTTAAAAAGTCTGAATCTGATCTAATGCTTATATTTTTATCGTTTGCATATGACAGAAATTTAACTAATCACTTCATTATATTTCGTATTATGTTGATACCTAATTTACTAATTCTAATTACACCCTATTTTTATTTCAAATTTTACGGATAGATTACCTTGTTCCTTATTCTACAAGTTTCCTACCTTCATGGTTCCTTTTTAGACTCTCCAAACTGTTTTAAAATCTATAAGAAAATGATATTCTGTGACGTCATGTTCTTCTATTTTCTCTGACATTTGAATTAATGTATATATCGGATTTTTTTATATAATTTTGAGATAAAGATAGGTTTATAGTTAGATAGGTAAATAGATGGAAAGATAAATAGATAGATAGATGAATGGATAGATAGATGAATAGTTAGATGGATAGATTGATATATCTTATCCATATGTTCATAAAAGAAATAATTTAATTCTAAATAAAATATAACCAAATTTTAATATTAAGTAATTCAGAAAAACTTCAACCTTTTTTTACTCTAGAAATATTACTTTTACGAACGTTTTAGTTGTTTTTGATATATCCATAGTATTTATACCTTTTTACCCCTCTTTCGAACAGTTTGCTATTGGAGAAATAACGAACGTTCCTCTGCACATGCAAACAAGTGTTTTTTCATTCATAAATTCATTCAAACAAATAAAAAAAAGTTATTAACACTCGTATGCGCACTTCACAAGTATTTCAATTTTATAACAGTTTGTGGTATAACAGTTATTCTCCTACTCGTTTATACCAATTGCCCCTTTTATTTGCAACAACAGCTGTTTGGAGCACGTAGCACAATTACTGCTTGCTAAACGTTGTGAAGGCACTTCGTGGCAATGTCCTTACGACGATTGGGTTCAGTTCAAAACCGGTGTTTCGCTAATGTAGACGTGATTAACGGTCTAAACAATCAAGTCAACACTGTACTTACTTCACTCCACATCAAGTATAAGAGTGAATGTCCTTAAGTGTTTTGATAAGTGTGCGTGAAACATAATAAATAATTAAAACAAAGCACATTTGACATAACAATAATAATAATAATAAATTAAATTAACAAAATAATTCTTTTTTCTAAAATAATTTAATAAACGGTTTTATTTTTTCCAAAGAAAAAGCTTAAAATTAATCCTAAATCTACTTAATTAAAAATAAATAAAATCTAATCCTAGTAAATGAATTCATCTTTGTGTGTGTTGGATTGCGATAAATTAGTTAAATCCTAAAAAATTGCCTACTTACGTGGATTTCACATGAGCAATTGTAGGCGCTCTTCGTAAGCTTCCATTAGATCCATTACATTCAGGACAATTCGGGGTTACTTTCTGTCCCTGATGCAAACGATGAAAAGCAAACTAAATTATTAAGAA
>NC_051847.1:4400622-4409047 GCF_002237135.1 Teleopsis dalmanni | reverse complement strand
CTTTAGATCTTTTCTGTCAATATTAACGTGAGCTATACTTTTGCAAATGCCGGATTTAATTTATCGAAAAGCTCTTTTGCACATACTAAGCGTAGCTCACTATGACACATTTCTCTTAAAATTTAATCAACATATGTGATATGCTTTTTATTTAAATAAAACCCAATCATTTTATCAGATTATTATTTTATTGATTGTAGTGAATTACGAAAAGGTGTAAGATGTATACAGAGCTACACAAGAAGATGCATGGACTTACAACAACGTAATCAATTTAATAGATTATACCATGGAACCAACCAATTTATTCGAGACTTGTGTAATAAAGGCGAATTTCAAGATGGTAAGGAGATCCATTTAGAAAATTCTTTTGACAATTTGTTAATAAAGCCTGCACTATTATTTTATGAATAACTTTACTGCATTTCATTATTGTTCTAGAATATCTTAGGCATGCACCTTGTAGTGAAATTGCTAAGAAAGAATTTGAGACTTGTGCCAACCAATTTAAGGAAACCATGGTCTTTCTTAAACCAAATAAAAATCAGGAAGCCGCCGAAAATAACACCTTCGTTGAAAATGTGAAAACAATTTGCTGGTTAGTACTAAACTTAATACAACGATCAAGTTCACTTATGTTATTAATTTATTTTAGTTCCATTAACGAGCTGGTTGACTGCTTTGAAGATGCAGCGAAAAAAATCTGTGGGTCGGATGCTGCTAAATTCACACGTGAGTTGGTCGATAAGTACGCACACAGCTTAACAAAGGTATGAAGATGTATTGGTCCTGGGTGTTGCTATTATGCTGTAATTATTTTCATTTCAGTTTTATTGCGAGGACTATACACGACATCCTGAATATTGTCAAGGTGAAGGCAATACTTCAACTAGGTTGGGAAGTTGCTGGCAGTTTGTGTTTACAACCGTAATTATTAGTCTACTTTTAAGAAAGGTTTCATTCTCTCAACCCATTGAGGCGATATCGAGATGGTCTTGGATATAACGTTATATTTACAACGTCGTATATCGAAACATTACTTTAAAAAACATTTTTATTATGTTTATAAACTAATAGGATAATAATATATATATTATATATAACTTAATAAATAAAATTGAAATAATTTGTTGTAGAATTCGCACGTGCTAATTTATATAGGAATTTTTATTATAAGTGAATCTTTAAAAAAGACAAAAAGTTAGCGGAAACTTTAGTATAAAATTATGCATTATCTAAATATGAAAGCTTTAAAAATATTATTTTTATTATTAGGCGTTAGTATAATATCTGCTCATTATTTAAATTTATTTTAAAAATTTAAATATGCAGATATTTTAAATTAAATCTTACTCACCAAATTGTTATTTTATCTACAATATTATTATAATATTATAATAAAAAACTTCTGTAAATCAGGTAAAAATATGAAACCATAACTATCAATATACATAAATACTTTGTAGCGTCGTGTATATATTAATATGAATAAAAATACAATAAACGTTAAATTCAAATTTTTGTTTGATATTTTTTCGAAACATTAATTAGAATAATTAATTAAAATTTACATATTTAGTTTTGACTGCAGATATGTGTATATCAACTTGAGGTAAGCTTATGACAATCATTTATACTAAACGAGTTCATATCTTTACAGTTTTATTTAAAGTTTATTATAATTTCATTATATTATTATTGGATTTTATATAAATTATTATGAAGATAATACCATGCACGTAACCAAGAGGACACATATGGAGTGGTAACCGTTCTATAAAAAGTGAGCAAAGAAATATTTCATAATCTTTAATTATGGAAAGGCGCTTCATGAAATTTCAGTTCCTTCCTCCATCTTAGATGTGATATATCTATGGCGTTGGTATGTGCTTTTGTATTTGCTGGGAGTTGTTAAAACCATATTCCCTATACGACAACCTTTATTTTACCAATGACTTAAGACTTGATTTTAATTAATTGAAAAGATTCACTTACTAGCTTCAACCATAGATAATTACATATTCATTGACTGACTTATTTAATAGCGACAGAAAATTCCATCATATATGTACCTTTGAAGATCCGCAAATCTCTCTCTTTCGTATTTAGCTTTAGTCCGATTTGTCGAGTGGCTTATTAAAATTGTACGGTAAACTGATCTAACCCATGATATATTCCGCAAATTTTATTATATCGTAACCCCTTGATCTTCCAGTAAATCTAATATTTTTCACTGTAACTGATACTAATTTCAATTCGCTTATTTGTACCTTGGGTAAGAAGATTTTGAGATTATTAAGAAAATAAACACATATTCATAATCGCAGCTATAAACCATAACGTAATCAGCTAATCGAAATTATTTTAATTTTAATTTATTTTTTTTTTAATTATTTTAAGGATTGAAAGAAAGGCAATATGAAATGAAACTCCGTATCATATAAATATGTATATACTAATTAATAAAAATTATATATGTACAAAATGTATATGTACAAAATAAAAACAATACTATAATAATAATTAAAATGAATTGCAGTCTTTGTCATGTTAGTTAGTTGATTCCAGTTGATGTCAAACAGAATCTTTAATATATATATAGGTGTAGGTGGGTGGAAATAAATAAGTCCCACTTATAACTGTTAAAAGATAAGGTTTAGTTTATTATCTTGCGGACATATCTACATATCTTCTTTCTGTTAGAGTAAAGACCCTTCGTCTTGAGTATGGAAGGCGTTGGATTCTAATGCGCATCTATTTTCTTGAATAATTTTTATGCTCCATTCTTTCTGTATTTTTCAAAAGTGTCAATTTGCAGTTGTTTCGAAATATCTACCATTACGATATTCCATGGAGTTTATAACATTCTCTTCAGCACTGTGTGTTGGAATGTTTTTAGTTGTTTAGTTGTGGACTAAGCTGCTTTACAAAAGCAAAAGCTAAAGCAATGAACCATATTGAGAGCGGTTCTGATGATCTGTTTAAAGATTTATACTTTGCTTTTATAGTTTAATCTATTGCAGTTGAGGAGTAGATAAAAAAATGTGAATATTTATGCACATTTAATTCTTTTGTTTCTTATATGAGCTCTCTATTTAAAGTTTTTATGGAGAGTCAATTTTCAGATAATAAATTTTCGTGTTAAAGAAAAATAATAGAATGTATCCAATATTACGCGAAATTTTTAGCGATGGTGTCTTTCAAACCTTGTTCGAAAATATTATTAAAGCCGTTAGCCAGAGGAGCGAAATGTCAATGGTCAGCTAACAATGAGCAGCGAACAGGAGGTAAATACGCTGTTTAAAGAAGTCTAATATTATAATCACAACAATTGCGCATTGGATCCAAACACAAATGGATCGCCGATTTAGCCAATGCACATAAACATGATATTCACAAAGAGAAACGATTAAGTCAAATAATCTGCTTTTGGCATTTTGTTGAATAAACGTTCAAATAACCATTGTAGAGCACAACTTAATTTTTTTTAGATCTCCGAAATACCAGTAGTTATTGCATCCGGTATTTATGTTCAGTTAGATAAACTGGTAATAAAATTCAATCAGATATTCAAATCGAGATATTTGGAAGCTGAAGCTTTTGATTAAGCTGTTACTAATACAGCGTAATCTCTAGAATCTTTTTAATCCAGTCAGTTATAATAAGGACCTTAAGTGGATGCAGATAACCTAAACATGATATCCTCAGAAGAGGTCATTCAAACGTTAAAATTCAAAAATAGTTTTTTACATTTTTGCATTCCATTGTTTATTTTTTTTTTTTTTGTTGTCTTTATCTATAGTATTGACCATGTCAACATATTTGAATTGAATAGGGACTACAAAACAGGTACGATTACATTTAAACGCGAAAATATTTTATTTCAGAGTTTATTTTAGAGATGGCAATGGTTTGTGGTTGTTGCTTTGTTTAATATTGTATATGCGTCAAAAGCGGTTTTGTCGCGTTGGTCCTAAATTCCAGAATTTATGTTCCTGTTCCTACATTTAAATTGCATTGCTATTGCCATGCTTTCGTTTCGGTGCTCCTTTATTGTTTTTCTTTTCACACTTGCTGCCGCAAAGTAGGGGCAAATGCCACTTGTGTCGTAAAGTACACATAGCAACGAAAGCAACAAAACCACTTTTCATATTATACTTTTTGGCACGGAACGCACTAAAAAACTTGTCTGGAATTTCGTACGCTAAGTCTAAAATGGAATCAACTCTTTCCCTACTGCAGGTTTGGTTAATTCTACAGCAGTCGGTCATGCACCTAAAAGCATGCTGCACTTTTCATCTAAATTAATGACCTTGAATTAGAAGCATACATACAAACCAAACTACATATATAAAATTAATAGACTTATTTAAATAATACTTTCTATTCATTGAATAGAAATAGAATTTAATTATAACTGCATGTATATAATGTTTAGTAGAATAGTATTCTAGAGTAGAATAGTGTTTTCCAATATATCGCAGCAATATTATCGTTTCCATTTAAATAATATTTTTACTTAAATAGAGCAGCAATTTTCGCCAGTCAATGGCGGAAATACATTTTTACTTTTTAACGGTTAATTGTATAAAATAAATTTTAAATGACATTTCTCTACTCAAAGGCAAAACTCGATGTTGCTCCTTCTTCTATTGTTAATGACTCCAGACATCCTTTACTTTGCACATAAAGTTAAAAATTTAATTTCTGAAAATAGTTCTACTTTAACCTATTGCACACTATTTATTACAGCTCCACGTAACAGCTTTTCGGCTCCTAATAGCGTTCAAAGGTTATACCTAAAATTGTACAAATTTGTAGCGCATACGAATCACCAAAAAAAAAAAAAATAATGGAAAAAAAACATTAAGCCAAAAATCTCAATAATGTAACATTTTAGTACTTCAGATTAAAAGTTTGAATTTTTCGCAGTATCCTGACATATTGTATTCGTATGTACGTACATATGAGTATAGATATAGAATATGTGCAGATATTTATATGGGCACATATACATGAATTAACCTATATTCGCATAAATAAATGCTACTAAATATAAAATTTTGTTTTCTTTTTTTAATTGCATAGATAATCCAGATTAGCTTAAATAATTTTTTTGTTAATAATTATGATATATAAATAAAATTGATGTTGTCGATACTTGATGATTAAATTGCTTCAGCAAGCATCGCAGTATCTCAGGATTAGATTCATCTCAACTTTGATCTCTATAAGACTTTCATAAGGTATGTGTAAGATGTAGATTTACTTTATCGCCAGCGTGCAATGCACATTTCCTTGAACCTACATAAATCGCTATACAATAAACATAAGTAAAAACATATATTACATATACGTATAGATGTACTATACTCGTAGTACTTACGGGACTACAATATAAATAACTGGCAAAACTTTTATTGTTCGTAAATAGTAGGAATCTGTAGTGCATTTGAGGCACTTTCAACCGGTTCACTGGTAGACGCGTATGAGTACATAGACATTTAGTTTAAGTAAGTAAGCAAGGAATCAAATCATATATTTTTATTTCACTTGCAAATATTTTGAAATAACTACACAAGTATATTGAGTTTTTTATTTTATTTTTTTTTTTTTTGCAGATTATTGCAATACTTATGATCTCTTCAAAGTATTTTAAAGTAATAAAATTTCAACTTTTATTTTTCCCAACTTCGCAACATGCTGCGTTTGGAGTTCTCTAAATGCTTCTGTCATATTAAAATCTGTTTTGTTTCTTATCGTTTTCAATATGAAAAGCATTCCTCTTAATGTAATCCTTTAGGTTGCCTCAAAGTATTTCATAAACGCAAGACGAGCATGTAGAAATAATATACTCCTGCCATCATAGCATTTATTTTGTTTGCTCTCAATGACACCTTAGATATATTTATAACATATGATTACATATTTAATAAGCTTTTCAACATTGTAAAAATTTTCTTCAAAAATTATTTTTTAATCATTATAATCAGGAAATATTATTTTAAAATTTTATTTCTCCAACATTTTTAAATAAGTAAATTTAATTCAATTAAAGTAATTAGTTTTCTTAATACTTAAGTTTATTGATTTGTAAATTAAAATCACATGAATTAATAATTCTGACCATCTTCCCGAAACCGGAATAGGGAGATACTACTTGCAACGACTAAGTTCACCAACAAACAAATATATCTAGCGATAGCTTAAAAAATTTGGTTAGATAAACATTCTAACCAGACTTCAAAAATTATTTTGTAAAGAGATTTTTCGAACAGTAGTGAACTACAACAACAAAAATTCATATTATATTATTTTAATTAATTGAATTTTTGGCTGGCCATACTGCTGTTACGAGTATTGTCAAATACCCATCATTAGTGGTCTTGGAAACAATTCTTGTACTTAATTAGTCGTCCTTAATTATTCCTAAATAATTTTTTCAATTACGCAGTAAACCAATTTACTGCAGTTTACTACATACTTATATAGGCATAAGTGGTAGTGCCAGCTAACAGCCTTTTCTAGAAAAGCTCTATTTATGAACTTCTCTAATAAAATAAAGATATCCGTATCTCAGTTTTAAATTTTTAAAATTTTTTTATAGGAGTTGCGGCCGTCATTAGTGGTCTTGGAAACAATTCTTGTACTTAATTAGTCGTCCTTAATTATTTGTAAATAATTTTTTTTTTTTCGTGTGACTGCAAGTACCAGGAATCGAACTTGTGTCCTGCCAAATTTGAAGCTCAGAGTCAGCGCACCTTAACCAACTGCAATTTTGCTAGAAAATTATCAAGTTAAGTGTTAAGTGCAACAGTATAAATATAGCATTAAAATCGAATGAAATGACAAAGTTGCCTTTATTTTGTTTTATTTAATAGTTTGATTTATAAAAAACCATCATTTTTATTATTTAATCAAATTAAGAAGACTGGGCAGATTTGTTTAATAGGGGACAAATTTTTTCTTCCAATTTGGAAAAATTATGTTAATTATTTCTTAATAGTATTTTATGAAGCCTCCTTTTGTTAAATATATGAACAAGTCGAAAATGGATCAAATAATCAATTACTAGTTAAAGTTATAATAAAATTAGTGATCTCATAGTATGTACAACATAAGTTTAAATACACTTTAAATAACTGTAACCTATAAAATAGGCAAATGCCAAAAAGTTATAGTCTTTTTGAAAAAACTCAAATTTACTACTCGTCGTATACCCTTTTTAATTCTAAACAGATAATTTCACATCTACTTTAATGTTTTAGATGCAAATTTTTATTACATTTGTAACTTTTATTCAATGCACGGCGCGCAGTGAATGAATACACAGATTTTTACGCTTTACTTACCACTTAAAACTTCTTTTGAAGTTAAAGCAGGCATATGATATCATTTTGATTAAGTTCTTTTGTTGGACACAACATAATTTATTTACTATATTTCACAGTAATATTGTATTAGAATTCCCATATGCCAAAGTACCCATAGTACCCATAGTGCCCATAGTACCAAAAATAACAATTTGCTCTGCTCACCAACAGAAATCGTTATGTTGTTGGTTTATCCCTTTTAATTGCCTGAAAACTTTTCCTATTTTCAACAGTTTCGGTAATAAAATTCATTGAAGTTGTGCCTTATACATACCGAAATTGCACATAAACAGGTTACCAATTTAATTCTCATCTCACTTAAACTATATTTCATTTTTCCCATTATTAGTTGGAATTAAAAATTTCGATCTCAATTTAAAAAATTTGAATAAAATCATAAAAATTATTTGAAATTACTTAAAAATAAAAAAAAGACTTGTAGTTTGCTTTGGCTTTGTCAGAATTCAGATAGCTGTGATACAAATATATTTTATATGTACTATTTACTAACATATTTTTTTAAACTACATTTTAAAATTTGTTTTTTACCAGAAAAACCTTACCATCTTCTATTAAAGTAATTAAGTCGTGCATCAAAAATGTCACACTGCATGTGATTTGTCCTACTAAATCCCATTCAAATCAATTACGAATGCCAGCTAACAGCATCAAAATTACGAAAAAGAAGTAACTGCAAGAAAGACTTTTCTAGAAAACCTCTATTTATGAACTTCTCTAATAAAATAAAGAGATCCGTATTTCAGTTTCAAATTTTTAAAATTTTTTATATGAGTTGCGGCCGTCGGGTGATGTATTTTTATACCAATTTTTGAATGACCTCTAGTTTAATGAGGTTTGCTATTTATCTCTTACTGACATATTGACTTCAAATATCACCACAATTTTAGATATATGAGGGAGACGTATATCTTTTTAAGTAAAAACACTTAAAAAAATGATAAAATATTGAAACCCACCCGATCTTCGTTTTGATGAAGCCTTTACTAACAAGACAAACATTTTGATGAAACATATTTAAACAACCAATACGG